>NW_026607788.1:0-115802 GCF_029499605.1 Hyla sarda
TACATAAAGTGTACAATCATATTATATAAAGTGCATTACATAAAGTGTACAATCATATTATATAAAGTGCATTACATAAAGTGTACAATCATATTATATAAAGTGCATTACATAAAGTGTACAATCATATTATATAAAGTGCATTACATAAAGTGTACAATCATATTATATAAAGTGCATTACATAAAGTGTACAATCATATTATATAAAGTGCATTACATAAAGTGTACAATCATATTATATAAAGTGCATTACATAAAGTGTACAATCATATTATATAAAGTGCATTACATAAAGTGTACAATCATATTATATAAAGTGCATTACATAAAGTGTACAATCATATTATATAAAGTGCATTACATAAAGTGTACAATCATATTATATAAAGTGCATTACATAAAGTGTACAATCATATTATATAAAGTGCATTACATAAAGTGTACAATCATATTATATAAAGTGCATTACATAAAGTGTACAATCATATTATATAAAGTGCATTACATAAAGTGTACAATCATATTATATAAAGTGCATTACATAAAGTGTACAATCATATTATATAAAGTGCATTACATAAAGTGTACAATCATATTATATAAAGTGCATTACATAAAGTGTACAATCATATTATATAAAGTGCATTACATAAAGTGTACAATCATATTATATAAAGTGCATTACATAAAGTGTACAATCATATTATATAAAGTGCATTACATAAAGTGTACAATCATATTATATAAAGTGCATTACATAAAGTGTACAATCATATTATATAAAGTGCATTACATAAAGTGTACAATCATATTATATAAAGTGCATTACATAAAGTGTACAATCATATTATATAAAGTGCATTACATAAAGTGTACAATCATATTATATAAAGTGCATTACATAAAGTGTACAATCATATTATATAAAGTGCATTACATAAAGTGTACAATCATATTATATAAAGTGCATTACATAAAGTGTACAATCATATTATATAAAGTGCATTACATAAAGTGTACAATCATATTATATAAAGTGCATTACATAAAGTGTACAATCATATTATATAAAGTGCATTACATAAAGTGTACAATCATATTATATAAAGTGCATTACATAAAGTGTACAATCATATTATATAAAGTGCATTACATAAAGTGTACAATCATATTATATAAAGTGCATTACATAAAGTGTACAATCATATTATATAAAGTGCATTACATAAAGTGTACAATCATATTATATAAAGTGCATTACATAAAGTGTACAATCATATTATATAAAGTGCATTACATAAAGTGTACAATCATATTATATAAAGTGCATTACATAAAGTGTACAATCATATTATATAAAGTGCATTACATAAAGTGTACAATCATATTATATAAAGTGCATTACATAAAGTGTACAATCATATTATATAAAGTGCATTACATAAAGTGTACAATCATATTATATAAAGTGCATTACATAAAGTGTACAATCATATTATATAAAGTGCATTACATAAAGTGTACAATCATATTATATAAAGTGCATTACATAAAGTGTACAATCATATTATATAAAGTGCATTACATAAAGTGTACAATCATATTATATAAAGTGCATTACATAAAGTGTACAATCATATTATATAAAGTGCATTACATAAAGTGTACAATCATATTATATAAAGTGCATTACATAAAGTGTACAATCATATTATATAAAGTGCATTACATAAAGTGTACAATCATATTATATAAAGTGCATTACATAAAGTGTACAATCATATTATATAAAGTGCATTACATAAAGTGTACAATCATATTATATAAAGTGCATTACATAAAGTGTACAATCATATTATATAAAGTGCATTACATAAAGTGTACAATCATATTATATAAAGTGCATTACATAAAGTGTACAATCATATTATATAAAGTGCATTACATAAAGTGTACAATCATATTATATAAAGTGCATTACATAAAGTGTACAATCATATTATATAAAGTGCATTACATAAAGTGTACAATCATATTATATAAAGTGCATTACATAAAGTGTACAATCATATTATATAAAGTGCATTACATAAAGTGTACAATCATATTATATAAAGTGCATTACATAAAGTGTACAATCATATTATATAAAGTGCATTACATAAAGTGTACAATCATATTATATAAAGTGCATTACATAAAGTGTACAATCATATTATATAAAGTGCATTACATAAAGTGTACAATCATATTATATAAAGTGCATTACATAAAGTGTACAATCATATTATATAAAGTGCATTACATAAAGTGTACAATCATATTATATAAAGTGCATTACATAAAGTGTACAATCATATTATATAAAGTGCATTACATAAAGTGTACAATCATATTATATAAAGTGCATTACATAAAGTGTACAATCATATTATATAAAGTGCATTACATAAAGTGTACAATCATATTATATAAAGTGCATTACATAAAGTGTACAATCATATTATATAAAGTGCATTACATAAAGTGTACAATCATATTATATAAAGTGCATTACATAAAGTGTACAATCATATTATATAAAGTGCATTACATAAAGTGTACAATCATATTATATAAAGTGCATTACATAAAGTGTACAATCATATTATATAAAGTGCATTACATAAAGTGTACAATCATATTATATAAAGTGCATTACATAAAGTGTACAATCATATTATATAAAGTGCATTACATAAAGTGTACAATCATATTATATAAAGTGCATTACATAAAGTGTACAATCATATTATATAAAGTGCATTACATAAAGTGTACAATCATATTATATAAAGTGCATTACATAAAGTGTACAATCATATTATATAAAGTGCATTACATAAAGTGTACAATCATATTATATAAAGTGCATTACATAAAGTGTACAATCATATTATATAAAGTGCATTACATAAAGTGTACAATCATATTATATAAAGTGCATTACATAAAGTGTACAATCATATTATATAAAGTGCATTACATAAAGTGTACAATCATATTATATAAAGTGCATTACATAAAGTGTACAATCATATTATATAAAGTGCATTACATAAAGTGTACAATCATATTATATAAAGTGCATTACATAAAGTGTACAATCATATTATATAAAGTGCATTACATAAAGTGTACAATCATATTATATAAAGTGCATTACATAAAGTGTACAATCATATTATATAAAGTGCATTACATAAAGTGTACAATCATATTATATAAAGTGCATTACATAAAGTGTACAATCATATTATATAAAGTGCATTACATAAAGTGTACAATCATATTATATAAAGTGCATTACATAAAGTGTACAATCATATTATATAAAGTGCATTACATAAAGTGTACAATCATATTATATAAAGTGCATTACATAAAGTGTACAATCATATTATATAAAGTGCATTACATAAAGTGTACAATCATATTATATAAAGTGCATTACATAAAGTGTACAATCATATTATATAAAGTGCATTACATAAAGTGTACAATCATATTATATAAAGTGCATTACATAAAGTGTACAATCATATTATATAAAGTGCATTACATAAAGTGTACAATCATATTATATAAAGTGCATTACATAAAGTGTACAATCATATTATATAAAGTGCATTACATAAAGTGTACAATCATATTATATAAAGTGCATTACATAAAGTGTACAATCATATTATATAAAGTGCATTACATAAAGTGTACAATCATATTATATAAAGTGCATTACATAAAGTGTACAATCATATTATATAAAGTGCATTACATAAAGTGTACAATCATATTATATAAAGTGCATTACATAAAGTGTACAATCATATTATATAAAGTGCATTACATAAAGTGTACAATCATATTATATAAAGTGCATTACATAAAGTGTACAATCATATTATATAAAGTGCATTACATAAAGTGTACAATCATATTATATAAAGTGCATTACATAAAGTGTACAATCATATTATATAAAGTGCATTACATAAAGTGTACAATCATATTATATAAAGTGCATTACATAAAGTGTACAATCATATTATATAAAGTGCATTACATAAAGTGTACAATCATATTATATAAAGTGCATTACATAAAGTGTACAATCATATTATATAAAGTGCATTACATAAAGTGTACAATCATATTATATAAAGTGCATTACATAAAGTGTACAATCATATTATATAAAGTGCATTACATAAAGTGTACAATCATATTATATAAAGTGCATTACATAAAGTGTACAATCATATTATATAAAGTGCATTACATAAAGTGTACAATCATATTATATAAAGTGCATTACATAAAGTGTACAATCATATTATATAAAGTGCATTACATAAAGTGTACAATCATATTATATAAAGTGCATTACATAAAGTGTACAATCATATTATATAAAGTGCATTACATAAAGTGTACAATCATATTATATAAAGTGCATTACATAAAGTGTACAATCATATTATATAAAGTGCATTACATAAAGTGTACATTCATATTATATAAAGTGCATTACATAAAGTGTACAATCATATTATATAAAGTGCATTACATAAAGTGTACAATCATATTATATAAAGTGCATTACATAAAGTGTACAATCATATTATATAAAGTGCATTACATAAAGTGTACAATCATATTATATAAAGTGCATTACATAAAGTGTACAATCATATTATATAAAGTGCATTACATAAAGTGTACAATCATATTATATAAAGTGCATTACATAAAGTGTACAATCATATTATATAAAGTGCATTACATAAAGTGTACAATCATATTATACAAAGTGCATTACATAAAGTGTACACTCATATTATATAAAGTGCATTACATAAAGTGTACAATCATATTATATAAAGTGCATTACATAAAGTGTACAATCATATTATATAAAGTGCATTACATAAAGTGTACACTCATATTATATAGAGTGCATCACATAAAGTGTACAATCATATTATATAAAGTGCATCACATAAAGTGTACAATCATATTATATAAAGTGCATCACATAAAGTGTACAATCATATTATATAAAGTGCATTACATAAAGTGTACAATCATATTATATAAAGTGCATTACATAAAGTGTACACTCATATTATATAAAGTGCATTACATAAAGTGTACAATCATATTATATAAAGTGCATTACATAAAGTGTACAATCATATTATATAAAGTGCATTACATAAAGTGTACAATCATATTATATAAAGTGCATTACATAAAGTGTACAATCATATTATATAAAGTGCATTACATAAAGTGTACAATCATATTATATAAAGTGCATTACATAAAGTGTACAATCATATTATACAAAGTGCATTACATAAAGTGTACAATCATATTATATAAAGTGCATTACAGAAAGTGTACAATCATATTATATAAAGTGCATTACATAAAGTGTACATTCATATTATACAAAGTGCATTACATAAAGTGTACAATCATATTATACAAAGTGCATTACATAAAGTGTACAATCATATTATATAAAGTGCATTACAGAAAGTGTACAATCATATTATATAAAGTGCATTACATAAAGTGTACATTCATATTATACAAAGTGCATTACATAAAGTGTACAATCATATTATATAAAGTGCATTACATAAAGTGTACAATCATATTATATAAAGTGCATTACATAAAGTGTACATTCATATTATATAAAGTGCATTACATAAAGTGTACAATCATATTATATAAAGTGCATTACATAAAGTGTACAATCATATTATATAAAGTGCATTACATAAAGTGTACATTCATATTATATAAAGTGCATTACATAAAGTGTACAATCATATTATATAAATGCATTACATAAAGTGTACAATCATATTATATAAAGTGCATTACATAAAGTGTACAATCATATTATATAAAGTGCATTACATAAAGTGTACATTCATATTATATAAAGTGCATTACATAAAGTGTACAATCATATTATATAAAGTGCATTACATAAAGTGTACAATCATATTATATAAAGTGCATTACATAAAGTGTACAATCATATTATACAAAGTGAATTACATAAAGTGTACAATCATATTATATAAAGTGCATTACATAAAGTGTACATTCATATTATATAAAGTGCATTACATAAAGTGTACAATCATATTATATAAAGTGCATTACAGAAAGTGTACAATCATATTATATAAAGTGCATTACATAAAGTGTACATTCATATTATACAAAGTGCATTACATAAAGTGTACAATCATATTATATAAAGTGCATTACATAAAGTGTACATTCATATTATATAAAGTGCATTACATAAAGTGTACAATCATATTATATAAATGCATTACAGAAAGTGTACAATCATATTATATAAAGTGCATTACATAAAGTGTACAATCATATTATATAAAGTGCATCACATAAACTGTACAATCATATTATACAAAGTGCATTACATAAAGTGTACAATCATATTATATAAAGTGCATCACATAAAGTGTACAATCATATTATATAAAGTGCATCACATAAAGTGTACATTCATATTATATAAAGTGCATTACATAAAGTGTACAATCATATTATATAAAGTGCATTACATAAAGTGTACAATCATATTATATAAAGTGCATTACATAAAGTGTACAATCATATTATATAAAGTGCATTACATAAAGTGTACAATCATATTATATAAAGTGCATTACATAAAGTGTACAATCATATTATATAAAGTGCATTACATAAAGTGTACAATCATATTATATAAAGTGCATTACAGAAAGTTTACAATCATATTATATAAAGTGCATTACATAAAGTGTACAATCATATTATATAAAGTGCATCACATAAAGTGTACAATCATATTATACAACGTGCATTACATAAAGTGTACAATCATATTATATAAAGTGCATTACATAAAGTGTACACTCATATTATATAAAGTGCATTACATAAAGTGTACAATCATATTATATAAAGTGCATTACAGAAAGTGTACAATCATATTATATAAAGTGCATTACATAAAGTGTACAATCATATTATACAAAGTGCATTATATAAAGTGTACAATCATATTATATAAAGTGCATTACAGAAAGTGTACAATCATATTATATAAAGTGCATTACATAAAGTGTACAATCATATTATATAAAGTGCATTACATAAAGTGTACAATCATATTATATAAAGTGCATTACATAAAGTGTACACTCATATTATATAAAGTGCATTACATAAAGTGTACAATCATATTATATAAAGTGCATTACATAAAGTGTACAATCATATTATATAAAGTGCAGTACAGAAAGTGTACAATCATATTATATAAAGTGCATTACATAAAGTGTACAATCATATTATATAAAGTGCATTACAGAAAGTGTACAATCATATTATATAAAGTGCATTACATAAAGTGTACAATCATATTATATAAAGTGCATTACATAAAGTGTACAATCATATTATATAAAGTGCATCACATAAAGTGTACAATCATATTATATAAAGTGCATCACATAAAGTGTACAATCATATTATATAAAGTGCATTACATAAAGTGTACAATCATATTATATAAAGTGCATTACATAAAGTTTACAATCATATTATATAAAGTGCATTACATAAAGTGTACAATCATATTATATAAAGTGCATTACATAAAGTTTACAATCATATTATATAAAGTGCATTACATAAAGTGTACAATCATATTATATAAAGTGCATTACATAAAGTGTACAATCATATTATATAAAGTGCATTACATAAAGTGTACAATCATATTATATAAAGTGCATCACATAAAGTGTACAATCATATTATATAAAGTGCATTACATAAAGTGTACAATCATATTATATAAAGTGCATCACATAAAGTGTACAATCATATTATATAAAGTGCATCACATAAAGTGTACAATCATATTATATAAAGTGCATCACATAAAGTGTACAATCATATTATATAAAGTGCATCACATAAAGTGTACAATCATATTATATAAAGTGCATTACATAAAGTGTACAATCATATTATATAAAGTGCATTACATAAAGTTTACAATCATATTATATAAAGTGCATTACATAAAGTGTACAATCATATTATATAAAGTGCATTACAGAAAGTGTACAATCATATTATATAAAGTGCATTACAGAAAGTGTACAATCATATTATATAAAGTGCATTACATAAAGTGTACAATCATATTATATAAAGTGCATTACAGAAAGTGTACATTCATATTATATAAAGTGCATTACATAAAGTGTACAATCATATTATATAAAGTGCATCACATAAAGTATACAATCATATTATATAAAGTGCATTACAGAAAGTGTACAATCATATTATATAAAGTGCATTACATAAAGTGTACAATCATATTATATAAAGTGCATTACATAAAGTGTACAATCATATTATATAAAGTGCATTACAGGCAGTGTACAATCATATTATATAAAGTGCATTACAGAAAGTGTACAATCATATTATATAAAGTGCATTACATAAAGTGTACAATCATATTATATAAAGTGCATTACATAAAGTGTACAATCATATTATATAAAGTGCATTACATAAAGTGTACAATCATATTATATAAAGTGCATTACAGAAAGTTTACAATCATATTATATAAAGTGCATTACATAAAGTGTACAATCATATTATATAAAGTGCATCACATAAAGTGTACAATCATATTATACAACGTGCATTACATAAAGTGTACAATCATATTATATAAAGTGCATTACATAAAGTGTACACTCATATTATATAAAGTGCATTACATAAAGTGTACAATCATATTATATAAAGTGCATTACAGAAAGTGTACAATCATATTATATAAAGTGCATTACATAAAGTGTACAATCATATTATACAAAGTGCATTATATAAAGTGTACAATCATATTATATAAAGTGCATTACAGAAAGTGTACAATCATATTATATAAAGTGCATTACATAAAGTGTACAATCATATTATATAAAGTGCATTACATAAAGTGTACAATCATATTATATAAAGTGCATTACATAAAGTGTACACTCATATTATATAAAGTGCATTACATAAAGTGTACAATCATATTATATAAAGTGCATTACATAAAGTGTACAATCATATTATATAAAGTGCAGTACAGAAAGTGTACAATCATATTATATAAAGTGCATTACATAAAGTGTACAATCATATTATATAAAGTGCATTACAGAAAGTGTACAATCATATTATATAAAGTGCATTACATAAAGTGTACAATCATATTATATAAAGTGCATTACATAAAGTGTACAATCATATTATATAAAGTGCATCACATAAAGTGTACAATCATATTATATAAAGTGCATTACATAAAGTGTACAATCATATTATATAAAGTGCATCACATAAAGTGTACAATCATATTATATAAAGTGCATTACATAAAGTGTACAATCATATTATATAAAGTGCATTACATAAAGTGTACAATCATATTATATAAAGTGCATCACATAAAGTGTACAATCATATTATATAAAGTGCATCACATAAAGTGTACAATCATATTATATAAAGTGCATTACATAAAGTGTACAATCATATTATATAAAGTGCATTACATAAAGTTTACAATCATATTATATAAAGTGCATTACATAAAGTGTACAATCATATTATATAAAGTGCATTACATAAAGTTTACAATCATATTATATAAAGTGCATTACATAAAGTGTACAATCATATTATATAAAGTGCATTACATAAAGTGTACAATCATATTATATAAAGTGCATTACATAAAGTGTACAATCATATTATATAAAGTGCATCACATAAAGTGTACAATCATATTATATAAAGTGCATTACATAAAGTGTACAATCATATTATATAAAGTGCATCACATAAAGTGTACAATCATATTATATAAAGTGCATCACATAAAGTGTACAATCATATTATATAAAGTGCATCACATAAAGTGTACAATCATATTATATAAAGTGCATCACATAAAGTGTACAATCATATTATATAAAGTGCATTACATAAAGTGTACAATCATATTATATAAAGTGCATTACATAAAGTTTACAATCATATTATATAAAGTGCATTACATAAAGTGTACAATCATATTATATAAAGTGCATTACAGAAAGTGTACAATCATATTATATAAAGTGCATTACAGAAAGTGTACAATCATATTATATAAAGTGCATTACATAAAGTGTACAATCATATTATATAAAGTGCATTACAGAAAGTGTACATTCATATTATATAAAGTGCATTACATAAAGTGTACAATCATATTATATAAAGTGCATCACATAAAGTGTACAATCATATTATATAAATGCATTACATAAAGTATACAATCATATTATATAAAGTGCATTACAGAAAGTGTACAATCATAGGAATCCCCGGTTCGCTGGAGTTCCCACTACAGCCAAATTTGGGAGTGTGCTAATATATAAATAGCACCATAGACTCATGCATATTATTATAATATATTAATATATTAATATTTAGGCCAACCTCCAGATGTCAAAATGATGAAAGTAAATGATAAATTAAAATAAAAAAATAACATAACAAATAATGATTATATAAAGTATAAAAATAATAAAGAAAAAACTAAATACAAAGATAAACAAAGAAGGAAAAGGAATTATATTGATAGTTGAAACCAATAGAGCATGTAGTTAGTATATCTGGATTCATTGAGTGCCCAGTCAGGGTCCTTTTTCTCACTGTTGACCATGTCACCATCTATATATACATCAATATACTTATAAAAACATGAAAATGTTAAATAAAAAATATATGAGCAGTCGCACAGGTGTCTTCCACTTTGAGGTTCTGTAAACTGAAAAAAAGAAATAAAAAAAGGAAAAAAAGAAAAAAAAGGAAAATGAGTAAAAATCAATAATAGCAATACATAACAATAATCATATCCATAATCATAATAATACAGGTCTAAATTGTGTCAAAGGAGTCCTAGCTGAAGTTGTATAAAATTATCAACAGATGTAATTGTTGAAGATTGTCAAGAGGTATGAATAGAGTAAAGGAAATATGCTCACCACTCATATTATATTGTATTAAAGTCGACATTAAGACCAGTAGGACGGAGTGTATTCAACTGATGAATCCACCAAAATTCCCTCTGTTTTAACCTTGCCAACCTATCACCACCCCTGTTGGGCTTGGGGACAGATTCTAGTGCCATAAATTTTAGATCCTTGTCAGTGTGTCCTACTTCAGTGTAATGCTTTGAAACAGGAAGATCCCTCCTGTGCTTACGGATGCTGTATCTATGATTGTTGATGCGCACCTTGAGACTGCACGTGGTTTGACCCACATAAAGCAGTCCACATGGGCACACCAACACATAGACCACCCGACCGGAGTCACACGTCAGGAACTGTCTCAACCGGTATTTTTTCTGTGTTGTGGGATGAGTAAACTCATTGCCCTTCAACATTGAGGGACAGTTGATACACGTGAGGCAAGGAAAGGATCCTTTTCTTTGGGATCCTAGGAAAGTTTGATGACTGACTTTCTGTGAAGGAACCTCTGTTTTTACTAGTTTGTCTCTTAGGTTATATGATCGTCTGTACGACATCAGAGGGTTCGCTCTGAACTCACTGATATTTTTAAAACTATCTCGCATAATAGGCCAATGTTTGTTCAAAATATTAGAAATATGGTTACTATGTGCAGAATAAGTAGAAATGAAAGGAATCCTAGTATGTTTGGTTCAAGTCTTGGGTTTCAAAATATATTCTCTATCTAGCGCTAGTACCTCCTCTTTATGTGCATTAATGATATCATTAGGATAACCCCTTTGTTGGAAATTTCTAGACATAACATTTAGTGTCTCATTAACATTAACCTGGAACTGTCATCCACGATCCTCCTTGCTCTCAGCATCTGGCTGTAGGGCAAGGAGTTAACCATTTTGCGTGGATGACAGCTCCGGAAATGGAGCAAAGTATTTTGATCTGTAGGTTTGGAGTATAGTGTAGTGTTTAGATGTTGTCCCATTTTGCAAACCATCACATCAAGAAAGCTCACTTCCTGTTTGGAATAAGTCATAGTAAATTTGATGTTGTCCTCCATATTGTTTAAGAACTCATGAAAAGTGTGTAGCTCTTCCTCGGAACCACTCCACAGGAGGAAGACGTCGTCAATGTAACGCCACCACCCCAGACAATGTCTGAAGTGGTGGCACACATAGACGACGTCTTCCTCCAATGAACCAACATATAGATTTGCATACATTGGCGCAACATTCGTCCCCATAGCGGTCCCAACTAACTGTAAATAATATTTGTCATCAAAGATAAAATAATTGTTGGTCAAAATTAATTTTAATAGATCTAACATAAAATGTTGGGCCACTATGGGGAAGTCTGTTGTCGCCAATTTCTTCTGAACTGCAGCAATCCCTTTGTTGTGATCACTAGATGTATAGAGACTGGAAATGTCAAGTGAAACCAGGATTGTATCTTCAGGTATGTTGGTATTGTGTATTTTACTTAGAAAATCATTAGTGTCACGTATATACGACTGGGCCCTAAAGACCAATGGTCGTAGAACTCTGTCCAAAAAAATTGAGGCATGACTCAGTACCACCTCCCTACCCGAAATGATCGGGCGGCTAGGTGGATTAGACAATGATTTGTGAACCTTTGGCAGGATATACCGTGATGGTGTTTTGGGATATTGTATCAAAAGGAATTCCTTGAGTGGCTCATCAATAATACCTGCTGCCAAAGATTCACAAACAAGGCTAGAGAAATGTTTCTGTATATCAGGACATGGATCTCTATCCAGCAATTGATATGTACCAGCGTCCATGAGCTGTCTGTACACCTCCTTCCTATAATCAGCTGTGTCCATGACCACGATCCCACCACCCTTGTCTGCAGGCTTGATGGTGAGATCCTCTCAGCCCTAGTTAAATTAGGATGCTCTCTACCGGAAGGCCTCTCTTTCAATATTTCAATATCTTGTCGAACCAAAGACATAAAGGTCTCCAAAGGATGAGACATCAAGACAGGATTGAATGTGCTCTTATTTCTAAGATCAAACTTATTAAGCTGTAACATACAAGTATTGGTCTGAGACCCAGTCGAATTATCGGCATGGGTGTCAAACCAAATCTTTAACTTAAGATTTCTAAAAAAAATACTGTAAATCACATTCAATTTTATACCAATCCGTGTTGGTCATAGGGCAAAAAGATAGTCCTTTAGAGAGCAATTGTACCTGAGTCTCTGTCAGAGTGTGAGATGAGATGTTGATAACCGTGTCTGTTATTTCTTCTTCTGTTGTGGACGGGGATTGTTGTTCCTGCCTGTTCTCTGTGTTCTGGTTCTTCCTTGGCCTGTGGCGTTTTCGCCCCCGTCTCCTTGTGGGTTTCCTGGAGATGGGTTCGAGACAGAGTCCTCCCCTAAAAAATCATTAGTGGGAAAAACATGAAAATCAGAATCCTTCTGAGCCGTTTTTTTCTTCCCTGGTTTGGGGGTGGCATATTGTTGATTGGGCACATAAAGATTTTGTTGATGCCACGTGTATACACGTCCTTTAGCATAATCTCCTGCATCCCTATGCCATTTCTTTTTCTTGACCTCCTGGCTATGTGAGCCAATAAACCACCACTTTTCACGTTATTGAGGAGTGCTGCGCTTTTTCTACATATATATATATATATATATATATATATATATATAATCTCCCCACTCCCCCTACACTGTACATATATATTTCTATATATCTGCCTTGTCCCCACCAGGCCAGAGACCACCAGGCCGGCTGTTTGGAACGAGACGATTCGGGCGTGCTGTGAGGGCTGGACGGGCGAGGACTGTACACAGGGTAGGTTGTCATTACAATTGCTGATAGATGTTTGGTGGTGGACACTTGGTGTTAGATGTTTGGTGCTGGACACTTGGTGTTAGATGTTTGGTGGTGGACACTTGGTGTTAGATGTTTGGTGCTGGACACTTGGTGATAGATGTTTGGTGCTGGACACTTGGTGTTAGATGTTTGGTGGTGGACACTTGGTGTTAGATGTTTGGTGCTGGACACTTGGTGATAGATGTTTGGTGCTGGACACTTGGTGTTAGATGTTTGATGGTGGACACTTGGTGTTAGATGTTTGATGGTGGACACTTGGTGATAGATGTTTGGTGCTGGACACTTGGTGTTAGCTGTTTGGTGCTGGACACTTGGTGATAGATGTTTGGTGCTGGACACTTGGTGTTAGATGTTTGGTGGTGGACACTTGGTGTTAGATGTTTGGTGCTGGACACTTGGTGTTAGATGTTTGGTGGTGGACACTTGGTGTTAGATGTTTGGTGCTGGACACTTGGTGATAGATGTTTGGTGGTGGACACTTGGTGATAGATGTTTGATGGTGGACACTTGGTGATAGATGTTTGGTGCTGGACACTTGGTGTTAGCTGTTTGGTGCTGGACACTTGGTGATAGATGTTTGGTGCTGGACACATGGTGTTAGATGTTTGGTGGCGGACGCGTGGTGATAGATGTTTGGTGATGGACACTTGGTGATAGATGTTTGGTGCTGGACACTTGGTGATAGATGTTTGGTGGTGGACACTTGGTGATAGATATTTGGTGGTGGACACTTGGTGTTAGATGTCTGGTGGTGGACACTTGGTGTTAGATGTTTGGTGCTGGACACTTGTGTTAGATGTTTGGTGCTGGACACTTGGTGTTAGATGTTTGGTGGTGGACACTTGGTGAGAGATGTTTGGTGGTGGACACTTGGTGTTAGATGTTTGGTGGTGGACACTTGGTGTTAGATGTTTGGTGCTGGACACTTGGTGATAGATGTTTGGTGGTGGACACTTGGTGATAGATGTTTGGTGGTGGACAATTGGTGATAGATGTTTGGTGCTGGACACTTGGTGTTAGATGTTTGGTGGTGGACACTTGGTGTTAGATGTTTGGTGATGGACACTTGGTGATAGATGTTTGGTGGTGGACACTTGGTGTTAGATGTTTGGTGGTGGACACTTGGTTATAGATGTTTGGTGGTGGACACTTGGTGTTATATGTTTGGTGATGGACACTTGGTGATAGATGTTTAATGATGGACACTTGGTGATGTTTGGTGGTGGACAATTGGTGATAGATGTTTGGTGGTGGACACTTGGTGTTAGATGTTTGGTGGTGGACACTTGGTGTTAGATGTTTGGTGCTGGACACTTGGTGATAGATGTTTGGTGGTGGACACTTGGTGATAGATGTTTGGTAATGGACACTTGGTGAAAGATGTTTGGTGGTGGACACTTGGTGATAGATGTTTGGTGGTGGACACTTGGTGATAGATGTTTGGTGGTGGACACTTGGTGATAGATGTTTGGTGGTGGACACTTGGTGATAGATGTTTGGTGGTGGACACTTGGTGATAGATGTTTGGTGCTGGACACTTGGTGATAGATGTTTGGTGGTGGACACTTGGTGATAGATGTTTGGTGGTGGACACCTGGTGTTAGATGTGTGGTGCTGGACACTTGGTGTTAGATGTTTGGTGGTGGACACTTGGTGTTAGATGTTTGATGGTGGACACTTCGTGATAGAAGTTTGGTGCTGGACACTTGGTGTTAGCTGTTTGGTGCTGGACACTTGTGTTAGATGTTTGGTGGTGGACACTTGGTGTTAGATGTTTGGTGCTGGACACTTGGTGATAGATGTTTGGTGGTGGACACTTGGTGTTAGATGTTTGATGGTGGACACTTCGTGATAGAAGTTTGGTGCTGGACACTTGGTGTTAGCTGTTTGGTGCTGGACACTTGTGTTAGATGTTTGGTGGTGGACACTTGGTGTTAGATGTTTGGTGCTGGACACTTGGTGATAGATGTTTGGTGGTGGACACTTGGTGATAGATGTTTGGTGGTGGACACCTGGTGTTAGATGTGTGGTGCTGGACACTTGGTGTTAGATGTTTGGTGGTGGACACTTGGTGTTAGATGTTTGGTGGTAGACACTTGGTGTTAGATGTTTGATGGTGGACACTTCGTGATAGAAGTTTGGTGCTGGACACTTGGTGTTAGCTGTTTGGTGCTGGACACTTGGTGATAGATGTTTGGTGGTGGACACACGGTGATAGATGTTTGGTGGTGGACACTTGGTGTTAGATGTTTGGTGTTGGACACTTGGTACCAGATGTTTGGTGCTGGACACTTGTGTTAGATGTTTGGTGGTGGACACCTGGTGTTAGATGTTTGGTGCTGGACACTTGGCGATAGATGTTTGGTGGTGGACACTTGGTGATAGATGTTTGGTGGTGGACACTTGGTGATAGATGTTTGGTGGTGGACACTTGGTGATAGATGTTTGGTGCTGGACACTTGTGTTAGCTGTTTGGTGCTGGACACTTGGCGATAGATGTTTGGTGGTGGACACTTGGTGATAGATGTTTGGTGGTGGACACTTGGTGTTAGATGTTTGGTGGTGGACACTTGGTGTTAGATGTTTGGTGGTGGACACGTGGTGATAGATGTTTGGTGATGGACACTTGGTGTTAGATGTTTGGTGCTGGACACTTGGTGATAGATGGTTGGTGGTGGACACTTGGTGATAGATGTTTGGTAATGGACACTTGGTGATAGATGTTTGGTGGTGGACACTTGGTGATAGATGTTTGGTGGTGGACACTTGGTGATAGATGTTTGGTGGTGGACACTTGGTGATAGATGTTTGGTGCTGGACACTTGTGTTAGATGTTTGGTGGTGGACACGTGGTGATAGATGTTTGGTGCTGGACACTTGGTGATAGATGGTTGATGATGGACACTTGGTGATGTTTGTTGGTGGACAGTTGGTGATAGATGTTTGGTAATGGACACTTGGTGTTAGATGTTTGGTGGACAATTGGTGATAGATGGTTGATGATGGACACTTGGTGATGTTTGGTGCTGGACACTTGGTGATAGATGTTTGGTGGTGGACACTTGGTGATAGATGTTTGGTGGTGGACACTTGGTGATATATGTTTGGTGGTGAACACCTGGTGTTAGATGTGTGGTGCTGGACACTTGGTGTTAGATGTTTGGTGCTGGACACTTGGTACCAGATGTTTGGTGCAGGACACTTGTGTTAGATGTTTGGTGGTGGACACTTGGTGATAGATGTTTGGTGCTGGACACTTGGTGTTAGATGTTTGGTGGTGGACACTTGGTGTTAGATGTTTGATGGTGGACACTTGGTGTTAGATGTTTGATGATGGACACTTGGTGATAGATGTTTGGTGCTGGACACTTGTGTTAGCTGTTTGGTGCTGGACACTTGGTGATAGATGTTTGGTGCTGGACACTTGGTGATAGATGTTTGGTGGTGGACACTTGGTGTTAGATGTTTGGTGCTGGACACTTGGTGTTAGATGTTTGGTGGTGGACACCTGGTGTTAGATGTTTGGTGGTGGACACTTGGTGTTAGCTGTTTGGTGCTGGACACTTGGTGATAGATGTTTGGTGGTGGACACTTGGTGATAGATGTTTGGTGGTGGACACTTGGTGTTAGATGTCTGGTGGTGGACACTTGGTGTTAGATGTTTGGTGCTGGACACTTGGTGTTAGATGTTTGGTGGTGGACACCTGGTGTTAGATGTGTGGTGCTGGACACTTGGTGTTAGATGTTTGGTGCTGGACACTTGGTGTTAGATGTTTGGTGCTGGACACTTGGTGTTAGATGTTTGGTGGTGGACACTTGGTGATAGATGTTTGGTGCTGGACACTTGGTGATAGATGTTTGGTGGTGGACACTTGGTGTTAGATGTTTGGTGCTGGACACTTGGTGTTAGATGTTTGGTGGTGGACACTTGGTGATAGATGTTTAGTGGTGGACACTTGGTGTTAGATGTTTGGTGGTGGACACTTGGTGTTAGATGTTTGGTGCTGGACACTTGGTGATAGATGTTTGGTGGTGGACAATTGGTGATAGATGTGTGGTGCTGGACACTTGGTGTTAGATGTTTGGTGATGGACACTTGGTGTTAGATATTTGGTGGTGGACACTTGGTGATAGATGTTTGGTGGTGGACACTTGGTGTTAGATGTTTGGTGGTGGACACTTGGTGATAGATGTTTGGTGGTGGACACTTGGTGATAGATGTTTGGTGGTGGACACCTGGTGTTAGATGTGTGGTGCTGGACACTTGGTGTTAGATGTTTGGTGTTGGACACTTGGTACCAGATGTTTGGTGCTGGACACTTGTGTTAGATGTTTGGTGGTGAACACTTGGTGATAGATGTTTGGTGCTGGACACTTGGTGTTAGATGTTTGGTGGTGGACACTTGGTGTTAGATGTTTGATGGTGGACACTTGGTGATAGATGTTTGGTGCTGGACACTTGGTGATAGATGTTTGGTGCTGGACACTTGGTGTTAGATGTTTGGTGATGGACACTTGGTGATAGATGTTTGGTGCTGGACACTTGGTGATAGATGTTTGGTGGTGGACACTTGGTGTTAGATGTTTGGTTTTGGACACCTGGTGTTAGATGTGTGGTGCTGGACACTTGGTGTTAGAGGTTTGGTGCTGGACACTTGGTGTTAGATGTTTGGTGGTGGACACTTGGTGATAGAGGTTTGGTGGTGGACACTTGGTGATAGATGTTTGGTGGTGAACACTTGGTGTTAGATGTTTGGTGCTGGACACTTGGTGATAGATGTTTGGTGCTGGACACTTGGTGTTAGATGTTTGGTGGTGGACACTTGGTGTTAGATGTTTGGTGATGGACACTTGGTGATAGATGTTTGGTGGTGGACACTTGGTGTTAGATGTTTGGTGGTGGAAGCTTGGTGATAGATATTTGGTGGTGGACACTTGGTGATAGATGTTTGATGGTGGACACTTGGTGATAGAGGTTTGGTGGTGGACACTTGGTGATAGATGTTTGGTGATGGACACTTGGTGTTAGATGTTTGGTGGTGGACACTTGGTGATAGATGTTTGGTGATGGACACTTGGTGATGTTTGGTGGTGGACAGTTGGTGATAGATGTTTGGTAATGGACACTTGGTGTTAGATGTTTGATGGTGGACAATTGGTGATAGATGTTTGGTGGTGGACACTTGGTGTTAGATGTTTGGTGGTGGACAATTGGTTATAGATGTTTGGTGGTGGACACTTGGTTATAGATGTTTGGTGGTGGACACTTGGTGATAGATGTTTGGTTGTGGACACTTGGTGATAGATGTTTGGTGGTGGACACTTGGTGTTAGGTGTTTGGTGCTGACTACACCTTAAAATTTCTTCTTTTCACTTCCATTGTTTGTATTATTAGGTGAAGGCTTCTTGGGTCGATGCTTCTACACTTGGAACTGTCAGGATATCGGGAGCCCCCAGAATGTGACCCTGATGAGTATGGAGGAATGCTGCCTTCACCCTTGGGGCCACAGCTGGAAGAACGTCACATCTGAGCTTTGCTTCAGCTGCTCCTACGTGTCACCCACTGGTGAGGACAACCCACACAGATGTATCATCGCCAGGGGTGGAGACATATTAGGAAAGGCCATCACCTGTATGAAGAACTTTTGGGATGTGACCTGACTGTCAGGGGGTCATAGTCCAGAGAACTGGTGCAGCCAATGAGGTCCTGGAGATGGATCAGGAGATCCGCATTATTAAGAATGTTAGACTTATATTAGTAAGTGATAGATGTGGGTCTCATTTAGAGCCGGCGGGATCAGGAACAGGTGAGGACAATTATATATTACCGGTGGAGATACCGCAGCGGGCGCAGTGGGTGGAGCTTCCTGTAGAGTAGGAGATGGACTCTCTCGGTCTAACTGCACTTGTGTTCGTGTCTGTACAGCAGATCTGCCGTCACCCTTCCTGATGAGGCCGTATCTGTCCACCGCTCTGATCGGGGGCCCCTCACCTCGGCACCGGCTCTTCTCCACCTGTGTCACCTGGGGCGGCTTCCACTACCGCACGTTTGATGGGAAACATTACAACTTCCATGGTGACTGCATGTATAATCTGGCCTCTTCCATTGATGCCAACTGGGCCGTATTTGTCTCCGGAGAACCCTGCACCAGAGCTGGACTCTGCCCCAAGGTATGGAGGTTCATGGCCATTGGGGTCCACCTGAGGTCCTCTGTGCTGCTGTGGGAGACTTACCTGCTTATTACACATACCTGCACCTGTGTAACATCTCAATCACTGCTGCCTGTGCTTCCAGCGTCTCAGGATGATCTTTGGGTTGGACCAAGTTGTGGTTAAAGGACGGTCGGTGACGGTGAATGATGTCATAGTACCTGATGGAGACCCCCATCTACAGAATGGTGAGTTCACAGATGTGAAGTTGGGAGGGCTCCGGGGTCCCAGGAATCCATATTAAAATATCTAGACCAATTCCTAGAGGACAATTGCCAAGGTTTGTTATTAAGACCCATGAAGGATCAGTCTACAGATCTTATTGTTCTTTGATGTTATGGGCGGCCAGCTCTTTGCATATGTGTGATGAGGGGGATGAAGGTTTTGGGGGTCACTGTTTCTCTGCTTCTGTGTCAGGCATCAGTATCCTCTGGCTCGGAGATTTCGTCTTTGTGGAGAGCGGTCTTGGCGTCAGGGTGAAGTTTGATGGAGTCAACAACATTTATGTCACAGTGAACTCCGACCTTCAGGGGAGAACAAATGGATTGTGTGGAACCTACAACGAGAAGACAGAAGGTAAGTGTCCATGAGGCCTGTCCCGGGACCCGTGGGGGTGGAGCTGGGCCCTTCAGTGAGTAGGACCTCCCCTTGGACAAGGTGAAGAGCATGTCATGTGGTCTTCTCTCCTAGATGACTTCACCCTAGTTGGGGGCGCCATCTCTCTGAATGCAGCCGGATTTGGGAATTCCTGGAAGGTGCAGGACATGGTCACTCAGGTGAGTGTGATAATCTGGATTTGTGAATGATGGGAGTTGTTGGTAATATTACCTGTCCACCCCGTCATTGAGGGATTCCTCACAGATCTTGTTTTTGGTGCAGCACACGTGTCCTGATGTTCCTGAGTTGGGTCCTAGCTGTGATCTCCCAGGACGAGAGGCCATCAAGATGGAGGCGGAGTCTATTTGCAGAAAGCTCTTAAGCGCCCCCTTCAGTCACTGTCACCACAAGGTAAGGCAGACAATGCAGTTATGGCTGTGGACCCTGACACTGATAGTTCTATGGGCCAATCGTGGTTTGGGCAGTGGTCCTCATCGTGTGGTCTCCTACTACCAGGTGGATCCCAGTGGCTTCTATGACACATGTATGTACACCTACTGCCAGAACACTGGGACGGAGCAGGACAGGAACTCCTCTGTGTGCCCAACATTTACCAGCTATGCCCGGGAGTGTTCTCAGCAGAAGATCACCATCACCTGGCGCCGGGCAGGTTTCTGTGGTAAGTATGGGTGACCAGCAGTGGCCTAAGATCATGACTCCTCCGTGTATTCTTCATATGGTTGGTTCTTCTCCAGAGAAGGAATGTCTGATGGACAAGCAGTACTCTGATTGTGTGTCCGCCTGCCCGGCCAGCTGCGCCTCGGTGGGGAGCTATGATGATGGTCAGTGTCGGGATGAGTGTGTCAGCGGCTGTGAGTGCCCGGCCGGCCTGTACCTGGAGAATGGGCGCTGTATGAGGGAGGAAGAGTGTCCATGCTACCACAGAAGACAGAGATACTCCCCCGGAGAGGTCATCAAGCAGAGGTGTAACCAATGGTGAGTCTCTCCCCTGTAGAGCACATCTTGTGCCCCTGACATGGGTGTTGTCCCTGGTGACCATCTTGTCTTTGCAGCACGTGTGATGGTGGACGGTGGCGCTGTTCTCAGGACAGATGTGCGGCTGAGTGCTCGGTGGTGGGGGATCCGCACTATATAACATTTGATCGTAGGAGGTTCACCTTCCATGGTTCCTGTGACTATGTCCTGGTTGAGGTGAGGCTTCTAGACGTGTGGGGTCACAATTGAAGAACCCGATTAGTCACCTGACATTCATTCACTTCACTCCTTGTAGGATTATGTGGATAGAAAACTCCTCATCTCCGGGGAGAACGAAGACTGTGGTGGTCAGGGGTCTGTCAGCTGCCTTCGAGCCATCACCATAAGCGTCTACAAGACGTCGGCCAGACTCCGAGCGTCAGGTACCTCCCGGCCCCACACCTGATGTCCATATTGTGTCTGTACGTTGTCAGTGTGTGACTCCCATCTTCTCTGATCTTCAGGAGACCCCACAGTGGATGGACATGTGGTGACCCTTCCTTTCCTCAGCCCTGACCTGTCCATCAGACGGGTTTCCTCCACCCACCTTCTCCTCCTGACATTCGGGGCTCACGTGCTCTGGAATATGGAGTTCCCATCGGTTTACATTACCCTGCAGCCAACATTTGCTAATAAGGTGAAGTAGACTCAGCGTGACCCCTACAGGTTATAACAAGGAACTTCCTGTCCCCAGGGAAAACACTGCCAAAAACGTTTTTGTGATGATAATATCAGGACCCCCTGTCCCTCAGGTTATAACGCTCTTGTTCCCACTGTATACAGGTGCGGGGTCTGTGTGGGACGTACAACTGGAACCAGAACGATGACTTCACCACACCTGAGGGCGACATTGAGAGCAGCTCCGTAGACTTTGCCAATAAGTTTAAGGTTTCATCTGACTGTCCAGACGTGGGGCCCCGGAGCTTCGACCCCTGCGGGACGTACACCCAGCGCAGGGAGTACGCAGAGGAAGTGTGCGCTCTCATATCAGGACCAAGATTCCAGGTACAAATAGCACCAGACATCACCATCAGACATCACCATCAGATATCACCATCAGACATCACCATCAGACATCACCATCAGACATCATCATCAGATATCACCATCAGACATCACCATCAGACATCATCATCAGATATCACCATCAGACATCATCATCAGATATCACCATCAGACATCACCATCAGATATCACCATCAGACATCATCATCAGATGTCACCATCAGACATCACCATCAGACATCACCATCAGACATCACCATCAGATATCACCATCAGATATCACCATCAGATATCACCATCAGATATCACCATCACATATCACCATCAGACATCACCATCAGATATCACCATCAGATATCACCATCAGACATCACCATCAGATATCACCATCAGATATCACCATCACATATCACCATCAGATATCACCATCAGACATCACCATCACATATCACCATCAGATATCACCATCACATATCACCATCACATATCACCATCACATATCACCATCACATATCACCATCACATATCACCATCAGATATCACCATCAGACATCACCATCAGATATCACCATCAGACATCACCATCAGATATCACCATCAGATATCACCATCAGATATCACCATCACATATCACCATCAGATATCACCATCAGACATCACCATCAGATATCACCATCAGACATCACCATCAGATATCACCATCAGATATCACCATCACATATCACCATCAGATATCACCATCAGACATCACCATCACATATCACCATCAGATATCACCATCACATATCACCATCACATATCACCATCACATATCACCATCACATATCACCATCACATATCACCATCAGACATCACCATCAGATATCACCATCAGATATCACCATCAGATATCACCATCAGACATCACCATCAGACATCACCATCAGATATCACCATCAGACATCACCATCAGACATCATCATCAGATATCACCATCAGACATCACCATCAGACATCACCATCAGACATCACCATCAGATATCACCATCAGATATCACCATCAGACATCACCATCAGATATCACCATCAGATATCACCATCAGATATCACCATCAGATATCACCATCAGACATCACCATCAGATATCATCATCACATATCACCATCAGACATCATCATCAGATATCACCATCAGACATCACCATCAGACATCACCATCAGACATCACCATCAGATATCACCATCAGATATCACCATCAGACATCACCATCAGACATCACCATCAGACATCACCATCAGACATCACCATCAGATATCACGATCAGACATCACCATCAGACATCACCATCAGACATCACCATCAGACATCACCATCAGATATCACCATCAGATATCACCATCAGACATCACCATCAGATATCATCATCACATATCACCATCAGACATCACCATCACATATCACCATCAGACATCACCATCAGACATCTTCATCACATATCACCATCACATATCACCATCAGACATCACCATCAGACATCACCATCAGATATCACCATCAGACATCACCATCAGACATCACCATCAGATATCACCATCAGATATCACCATCAGATATCACCATCAGATATCACCATCAGATATCACCATCAGATATCACCATCAAATGTCTCCATCAGACATCACCATCAGATATCACCATCAGATATCACCATCAGATATCACCATCACATATCACCATCAGATATCACCATCAGACATCACCATCAAATATCTCCATCAGCTTTCACCATCAGATATCATCATCAGACATCACCATCACATATCACCATCAGATATCACCATCAGATATCACCATCAGATATCACCATCACATATCACCATCAGACATCACCATCAGACATCACCATCAGACATCACCAACAGATATCACCATCAGATATCACCATCACATATCACCATCAGATATCACCATCAGATATCACCATCAGACATCACCATCAGACATCACCATCAGATATCACTATCAGACATCACCATCAGACATCACCATCAGACATCACCATCACATATCACCATCAGATATCACCATCAGATATCACCATCAGATATCACCATCACATATCACCATCAGATATCACCATCAGATATCACCATCAGATATCACCATCAGACATCACCATCAGACATCACCATCAGATATCACCATCAGACATCACCAACAGATATCACCATCAGATATCACCATCACATATCACCATCAAATATCTCCATCACATATCACCATCACATATCACCATCAGATATCACCATCAGATATCACCATCAGACATCACCATCAGACATCACCATCAGACATCACCATCAGACATCTTCATCACATATCACCATCACATATCACCATCAGACATCACCATCAGACATCACCATCAGATATCACCATCAGACATCACCATCAGACATCACCATCAGATATCACCATCAGATATCACCATCAGATATCACCATCAGATATCACCATCACATATCAACATCAGACATCACCATCAGACATCACCATCAGATATCACCATCAGATATCACCATCAGATATCACCATCACATATCACCATCAGACATCACCATCAGACATCACCATCAGATATCACCATCAGACATCACCATCAGACATCACCATCAGATATCACCATCAGATATCACCATCAGATATCACCATCAGATATCACCATCACATATCAACATCAGACATCACCATCAGACATCACCATCAGATATCACCATCAGATATCACCATCAGATATCACCATCACATATCACCATCAGACATCACCATCAGACATCACCATCAGATATCACCATCAGACATCACCATCAGACATCACCATCAGATATCACCATCAGATATCACCATCAGACATCACCATCAGATATCACTATCAGATATCACCATCACATATCACCATCAGATATCTCCATCAGATATCACCATCAGACATCACCATCACATATCACCATCAGATATCTCCATCAGATATCACCATCAGACATCACCATCAGATATCACCAACAGATATCACCATCAGATATCACCATCAGACATCACCATCAGATATCACCATCACATATCACCATCAGATATCACCATCAGATATCACCATCAGATATCACCATCACATATCACCATCAGACATCACCATCAGACATCACCAACAGATATCACCATCAGATATCACCATCAGACATCACCATCAGATATCACCATCACATATCACCATCAGATGTCACCACCAGACGTCACCCCCAGTATTTTATGTTATCATTATAATGTGTATATAACCAGTGTGTTTACCATTGTTTTCCATTCTTTTGTGTGGCCTCTTAGCCTTGCCATGATGTTGTGGAGTGGGGCCCCTATCACCAGCTCTGCCTGTATGATGTCTGTGGCTGTTCCTCTGCCAAGAACTGTCTGTGCAGTGCCGTGTCTTCCTATGCCAGGCAATGTGCCCAGGAGGGGGTGGTGGTGCCCTGGAGGAATGAAACCTTGTGCTGTAAGTCTGGCTTATTGTCCCCGTCCTCTCTGGTCATAGCTCCGCCCTCTGTTGTCTTTGCCCTGCCCTCTGTTGTCTTTGCCCTGCCCTCCTTTGTCATTGTCCCGCCCTCTGTTGTAATTGCCCCACCCTCTGTAGTCATTGCTCCGCCCTCTGTTGTCATTGTCCCGCCCTCTGTTGTAATTGCCCCACCCTCTGTAGTCATTGCCCCGCCCTCTGTTGTCATTGTCCCGCCCTCTGTTGTCATTTCCCTGCCTTCTGTTGTTATTGTCCTGCCTTCTGTAGTCTTTGCCCTGCCCTCTGTTGTCTTTGCCCTGCCCTCTGTTGTCATTGTCCCGCCCTCTGTTGTAATTGCCCCACCCTCTGTAGTCATTGCCCCGCCCTCTGTTGTCATTGTCCCGCCCTCTGTTGTCATTTCCCTGCCTTCTGTTGTTATTGTCCTGCCTTCTGTAGTCTTTGCCCTGCCCTCTGTTGTCATTGTCCCGCCCTCTGTTGTCATTGCCCTGCCTTCTGTTGTCATTGTCCTGCCTTCTGTTGTCATTGTCCCGCCCTCTGTTGTCATTGCCCTGCCTTCTGTTGTCATTGTCCTGCCTTCTGTTGTCATTGTCCCACCCTCTGTTGTCATTGTCCTGCTCTCTGTTGCAATTGTCCTGCCCTCTGTTGTAATTGCCCCACCCTCTGTTGCCTTTGCCCTGCCTTCTGTTGTCATTTCCCCACCCTCTGTCATTGTCCCGCCCTCTGTCATTGTCCCGCTCTTAGTGGTCATTGTCCCGCCTTCTGTTGTAATTGCCCCACCCACTGTTGTCTTTGCCCCGCCCTCTGTCATTGTACCGCTGTTACTGGTCATTGTCCCGCTTTTAGTGGTCATTGTCCCGCTCTTAGTGATCACTGCCCCGCCTTCTGTTGTATTTGCCCCACCCACTGTTGTCTTTTCCCCTCCCTCTGTTGTCATTGTCCCGCCCTCTGTCATTGCCCTGCTCTTACTGGTCATTGTCCCGCCCTCTGTTGTAATTGTCCCGCTCTTAGTGGTCATTCTCACACCCTCTGTTGTCATTGCCCCGCCCTTTGTTTTGATTGCCCCCAGAAGTCATCCTCTAATCTTCCATATTTGACTGTCCATATCTTCTCTCTTTTTTTCTCGGGTCGGTATTCCCCACATGTCCCATGTTCCCAGTTTCCTTCTCTTGAGGTCTCTATATCTCCTCCTTTTCCTCTCTAGCCATCCAGTGCTCCGGAGGACAGGTCTACATGGAGTGTTCTCCTCCCTGTCAGAAGATGTGTGCTGACCTCCGTATGGGAGATTCTGGATCCTGCCAGGAACTAGTTGGCTGTGTGGCAGGATGTAACTGTCCAGAGGGTCTGGTGCTGGATGACAGTGGACAATGTGTCCGTCCTTCAATGTGCCCTTGTCATCATGGAGGAGAAATCTATCAACCTGGGAGCATCATCAAGCAAAAGTGCAAAGACTGGTGAGTTAGTGATGAGAAGGACAATGAAGTCCAGATGAGGCAAACCTGACACCACCGGGATCCTGGATGTTATGGTGGGAGCAGGTGTGGGATGTGATGGAATCATAGATGGTGGGAGTGGGATGTGATGGAATCATAGATGGTGGGAGTGGGTGTGGGATGTGATGCCATCATAGATGGTGGAAGCGGGTGTGGGATGTGATGACATCATAGATGGTGGAAGCGGGTGTGGGATGTGATGACATCATAGATGGTGGAAGCGGGTGTGGGATGTGATGACATCATAGATGGTGGAAGATGTGATATGATGATTCCGAGAAAGACAATCAGCAGCTAGAGATCTTAGCGTCTGGTCACCCTTTTAACACACGACCCTCCACCTATAGGGGCCACTGTCTGCTGTGAGTTCTAGCCATGGAATTAGTGGTGGGAGATGTCTGATGAAATCACCCTATGACCTGTTTACACTTCCTCACAGGATAGGTTGATTTCATTGAATTTCTCAGCCACATGACCACGTTCCATCCATTATAGAACCTCAATTCCAAAGGCAGCAAAGAATCCTCAACATAACAAATCGCCCACAATGTTGTAAAGTAGAAGGTGCTGGAGGAATGTCCCCCCTTATTAAGGGATATCTCAGTAGTGTGGATGTAAAGGATTAATTGTCTCTCATGACTCTGAGATGGAGTCTACTCTGTTATCTCATGATTTCTGGTATTCTCTGTTATCTCATGATTTCTGGCCTTCTCTTTTATCTCATGATTTCTGGTCTCCTCTGTTATCTCATGATTTCTGGTATTCTCTGTTATCTCATGATTTCTGGCCTTCTCTTTTATCTCATGATTTCTGGTCTTCTCTGTTATCTCATGATTTCTGGTCTCCTCTGTTATCTCATGATTTCTGGTATTCTCTGTTATCTCATGATTTCTGGCCTTCTCTTTTATCTCATGATTTCTGGTCTTCTCTTTTATCTCATGATTTCTGGTCTTCTCTTTTATCTCATGATTTCTGGTCTTCTCTGTTATCTCATGATTTCTGGTCTCCTCTGTTATCTCATGATTTCTGATCTTCTCTTTTATCTCATGATTTCTGGTCTTCTCTGTTATCTCATGATTTCTGGTCTTCTCTGTTATCTCATGATTTCTGGTCTCCTCTGTTATCTCATGATTTCTGGTCTCCTCTGTTATCTCATGATTTCTGGTCTTCTCTGTTATCTCATGATTTCTGGTCTTCTCTTTTATCTCATGATTTCTGATCTTCTCTTTTATCTCATGATTTCTGGTCTTCTCTGTTATCTCATGATTTCTGATCTTCTCTGTTATCTCATGATTTCTGGTCTCCTCTGTTATCTCATGATTTCTGGTCTCCTCTGTTATCTCATGATTTCTGGTCTCCTCTGTTATCTCATGATTTCTGATCTTCTCTGTTATTTCATGATTTCTGGTCTTCTCTGTTATCTCATGATTTCTGGTCTTCTCTTTTATCTCATGATTTCTGGTCTTCTCTGTTATCTCATGATTTCTGGTGTTCTCTGTTATTTCATGATTTCTGGCCTTCTCTTTTATCTCATGATTTCTGGTGTTCTCTGTTATCTCATGATTTCTGGCCTTCTCTGTTATCTCATGATTTC
This sequence comes from Hyla sarda, assembly GCF_029499605.1. Lineage (NCBI taxonomy): Eukaryota > Metazoa > Chordata > Amphibia > Anura > Hylidae > Hyla > Hyla sarda. The sequence goes on from NW_026607788.1 coordinate 29,515, forward strand.
TGGTCTCCTCTGTTATGTCATGATTTCTGGTCTTCTCTTTTATCTCATGATTTCTGGTCTTCTCTGTTATCTCATGATTTCTGGTCTCCTCTGTTATCTCATGATTTCTGGCCTTCTCGTTTATCTCATGATTTCTGGTGTTCTCTGTTATCTCATGATTTTTGGTCTCCTCTGTTATGTCATGATTTCTGGTCTCCTCTTTTATCTCATGATTTCTGGTCTTCCCTTCTGTTATCTCATGATTTCTGGTCCCCTTCTCTTTTGTCTAATGATTTCTGGTCGTCTCCTCTGTTATATCATGATTTCTGGTCTTCTCTATTATCTCATGATTTCTGGTCTTCTCCTCTGTTATCTCATTATGTCTGGCTTCTCTGTTATCTCATTATCCCTAGTCATCTCCTCTGTTATCTCATGATTTCTAGTCATCTCCTCTGTTATCTCATGATTTCTGGTCTTCTCCTCGGTTATGTCATGATTTCTGGTCTTCTCCTCGGTTATGTCATGATTTATGGTCTTTTCTTCTGTTGTCTCTTGATTTTTGGTTTTCTCCTCTGTTATCTCATGATTTCTGGCCTTCTCTTTTATCTCATGATTTCTGGTCTTCTCTGTTATCTCATGATTTCTGGTCTCCTCTGTTATCTCATGATTTCTGGTATTCTCTGTTATCTCATGATTTCTGGCCTTCTCTTTTATCTCATGATTTCTGGTCTTCTCTTTTATCTCATGATTTCTGGTCTTCTCTTTTATCTCATGATTTCTGGTCTTCTCTGTTATCTCATGATTTCTGGTCTCCTCTGTTATCTCATGATTTCTGATCTTCTCTTTTATCTCATGATTTCTGGTCTTCTCTGTTATCTCATGATTTCTGGTCTTCTCTGTTATCTCATGATTTCTGGTCTCCTCTGTTATCTCATGATTTCTGGTCTCCTCTGTTATCTCATGATTTCTGGTCTTCTCTGTTATCTCATGATTTCTGGTCTTCTCTTTTATCTCATGATTTCTGATCTTCTCTTTTATCTCATGATTTCTGGTCTTCTCTGTTATCTCATGATTTCTGATCTTCTCTGTTATCTCATGATTTCTGGTCTCCTCTGTTATCTCATGATTTCTGGTCTCCTCTGTTATCTCATGATTTCTGGTCTCCTCTGTTATCTCATGATTTCTGATCTTCTCTGTTATTTCATGATTTCTGGTCTTCTCTGTTATCTCATGATTTCTGGTCTTCTCTTTTATCTCATGATTTCTGGTCTTCTCTGTTATCTCATGATTTCTGGTGTTCTCTGTTATTTCATGATTTCTGGCCTTCTCTTTTATCTCATGATTTCTGGTGTTCTCTGTTATCTCATGATTTCTGGCCTTCTCTGTTATCTCATGATTTCTGGTCTCCTCTGTTATGTCATGATTTCTGGTCTTCTCTTTTATCTCATGATTTCTGGTCTTCTCTGTTATCTCATGATTTCTGGTCTCCTCTGTTATCTCATGATTTCTGGCCTTCTCGTTTATCTCATGATTTCTGGTGTTCTCTGTTATCTCATGATTTTTGGTCTCCTCTGTTATGTCATGATTTCTGGTCTCCTCTTTTATCTCATGATTTCTGGTCTTCCCTTCTGTTATCTCATGATTTCTGGTCCCCTTCTCTTTTGTCTAATGATTTCTGGTCGTCTCCTCTGTTATATCATGATTTCTGGTCTTCTCTATTATCTCATGATTTCTGGTCTTCTCCTCTGTTATCTCATTATGTCTGGCTTCTCTGTTATCTCATTATCCCTAGTCATCTCCTCTGTTATCTCATGATTTCTAGTCATCTCCTCTGTTATCTCATGATTTCTGGTCTTCTCCTCGGTTATGTCATGATTTCTGGTCTTCTCCTCGGTTATGTCATGATTTATGGTCTTTTCTTCTGTTGTCTCTTGATTTTTGGTTTTCTCCTCTGTTATCTCATGATTTCTGGTCTTCTCTGTTATGTCATGATTTCTGGTCTTCTCCTCTGTTATGTCATGATTTCTGGTCTTTTCTTCTGTTATCTCATGATTTCTGGTCTTCTTCTCTGTTATCTCATGATTTCTGGTCTTCTCCTCTGTTATGTCATGATTCTTCTTCTCTTCCAGTACCTGTGTGCATGGTTTATGGAACTGCACAGAGAACAGATGCCCAGAGGTGGCTTTCTGCCCTGGTGACTTGGTCTATAAATTCGGAGAGTGTCTTCTCACCTGTGAGAACCTGGAGCAGAACCAGAGCTGCTCGGATAGTGGTGATGGTTGTGTGTGCCCAGATGGAACAGTTTTCCTGGTAAGTAGAGATGAGTGAGCACATAACAACTCACTGTGGAACTAATGATCCCAGAAAGCCTTCACACTAAAATGCAAAGCCATTTGAGAGAGGCATTGTTCAGTTGGCTGACCTGTATTTTACCTGTTTTTTGGGGGTTAAACTGATTTATAGAGAATTTCCTGCTTGTTTTAAGAAAAAAAAAAAAACTCATTCCTATTAGAGAGGGTTGAGCTCAGAAGGTGGCATCATCACCCCGAAGCGAACAAGATTGTCAGCCAGCAACTTGGAAAAATTAATGTTTGTTAAAAACAAACCAGGCATGGAATAGTGATGAATTTATACCTCCTGTGCCAGATGTCACTGATTAGACAGTACTACATCGCCCCTGCTGTACACTTCCTACTACAACTCCCACCAGTCCACCACTGCCTGCTGTACGCTGACTACTACAATTCCCACCAGTCCACCACTGCCTGCTGTTCGCTGGATATTACTTCTCCCACCAGTCCACCACTGCCTGCTGTGCGCTGGATATTACTTCTCCCACCAGTCCACCTCTGCCTGCCATACACTGCCTACTACAATTCCCACCAGTCCACCACTGCCTGCTGTTTGCTGGATATTACTTCTCCCACCAGTCCACCACTGCCTGCCATACACTGCCTACTACAATTCCCACCAGTCCACCACTGCCTGCTGTTCGCTGGATATTACTTCTCTCACCAGTCCACCTCTGCCTGCCATACACTGCCTACTACAATTCCCACCAGTCCACCACTGCCTGCTGTTTGCTGGATATTACTTCTCTCACCAGTCCACCTCTGCCTGCCATACACTGCCTACTACAATTCCCACCAGTCCACCACTGCCTGCTGTTCGCTGGATATTACTTCTCTCACCAGTCCACCTCTGCCTGCCATACACTGCCTACTACAATTCCCACCAGTCCACCACTGCCTGCTGTTCGCTGGATATTACTTCTCCCACCAGTCCACCTCTGCCTGCCATACACTGCCTATTACAATTCCCACCAGTCCACCACTGCCTGCTGTTCGCTGGATATTACTTCTCTCACCAGTCCACCTCTGCCTGCCATACACTGCCTACTACAATTCCCACCAGTCCACCACTGCCTGCTGTTCGCTGGATATTACTTCTCCCACCAGTCCACCTCTGCCTGCCATACACTGCCTATTACAATTCCCACCAGTCCACCACTGCCTGCTGTTCGCTGGATATTACTTCTCTCACCAGTCCACCACTGCCTGCCATACACTGCCTACTACAATTCCCACCAGTCCACCACTGCCTGCTGTTCGCTGGATATTACTTCTCCCACCAGTCCACCTCTGCCTGCCATACACTGCCTATTACAATTCCCACCAGTCCACCACTGCCTGCTGTTCGCTGGATATTACTTCTCTCACCAGTCCACCTCTGCCTGCCATACACTGCCTACTACAATTCCCACCAGTCCACCACTGCCTGCTGTTCGCTGGATATTACTTCTCTCACCAGTCCACCACTGCCTGCCATACACTGCCTACTACAATTCCCACCAGTCTGCCACCCTTGCTGTTGCTACTACCAGCCAGGCCTACACATACACAACCCATGATTATCATGGTTACAGCATATCACATTAACTGAGCCTTAAAACCACTTTATAAGTACACTCATAGTGTTATACAGAAGTTTACAGCTCTTTGTGTTATACAGGGGTTTACATTATTAGGTGGGATCACTCTCAGGTATGGTCCCTCATGTTCCAGAAAATGACACTGATTGTTATGGCCGGTTTCTGTCCTTGCAGTGATGTGTTCATTGAATGAATATTTGTCTCTTCTTCTCCTTATTATATCCAATGTTGTTGTCACAGATGGACAAATGTGTTCCCCCCGAGGACTGTCCCTGCCACCACCATGGGAAACTCTACCACACAAATGACACCATTACCAAAGACTGTAACACCTGGTGAGAAAACCTAAAAAAAACTCCACATGTGGCCCATAGAATAGGGAGCGGGACGGACAGGGACATTGAAGACTGGAGGATCATCCACTGGTCCAGGCCCAGAGGTTCAGCACAAAACAACCTGATCTGGAGCAGATCCCTGGGATCTATATAAGTGGAGAGGGATCACTTCTCACACGGCTGACGATCATTAGGGGGCAGTATCAGGTCTCCTAGTATTAGAATCCACCACTTATCTGCAGAAGTTAATTCTAAGATCCGAGGGGAACTCCTGCCATGGTTCTGTGGATGGGGGGGGGGGCATGGTTCTGTGGATGGGGGGGGGGCATGGTTCTGTGGATGGGGGGGGGGCATGGTTCTGTGGATGGGGGGGGGCATGGTTCTATGGATGGGGGGGGGGGGGGACATGATCTTGTGGGAGCCTCAAGTTGGAAGTAAAGAGTAGAACATGCTCAGAGAACTGGAGACCATCAGGAAAGGTGGCCAAGGGTGGCCAGGGAGGTAAGAGGAGGAAGATGATGGATGTAGAGACTGGTACCGGTTCCTCTGATGATCTTGGTTGGTGTCATGCCCAGATGTCAGGTTGGTTGGGTCAGGACCATATATAGCTCCGGACATTTGGTCTTCTATATCTATAATAATGCTCCTGGCTTCCTCTCTCTTACAGTGTGTGTAAGAATCGGCGCTGGGAATGCACCAATGAGAAATGTGCCGGAATCTGCACCGCCACCGGGGACCCGCATTACATCACCTTCGATGGACGCTCCTTCACCTTCCTGGGGGATTGTCAGTATGTTCTGGCCAGAGAAAACAATGGGCTCTTCACCGTAACTGCTGAGAACGTGCCGTGCGGCAGCAGCGGAATCACCTGCACCAAGTCTGTTATGGTGATGATCGGAAACACGATTGTTCATCTTCTGAGAGGTAAGTGGCGCCAGTCATAGTGGTGGTCTTAGTAGTACTGTTTTTTTGGGGACCTACAGGGATAGGGGTGATTGTGGTGATATTAGTGCCCACTCATTCTTTGTTGCTGTCCTATGCTTCCCTGCTGTCCTGTGTTCTCCTATATCTTCTCTGCTGTCCTGTGCTCTCCTATATCTTCTCTGCTGTCCTGTGCTCTCCTATATCTTCCCTGCTGTCCTGTGTTCTCCTATATCTTCTCTGCTGTCCTGTGCTCTCCTATATCTTCTCTGCTGTCCTGTGCTCTCCTATATCTTCCCTGCTGTCCTGTGTTCTCCTATATCTTCTCTGCTGTCCTGTGCTCTCCTATATCTTCTCTGCTGTCCTGTGCTCTCCTATATCTTCCCTTATGTCCTGTGCTCTCCTATATCTTCTCTGCTGTCCTGTTTTCTCCTATATCTTCTCTGCTGTCCTGTGCTCTTCTATAGCTTCCCTTCTGTCCTGTGCTCTCCTATATCTTCCCTGCTGTCCTGTGCTCTCCTATATCTTCTCTGCTGTCCTGTGCTCTCCTATATCTTCTCTGCTGTCCTGTGCTCTCCTATATCTTCCCTTATGTCCTGTGCTCTCCTATATCTTCTCTGCTGTCCTGTTTTCTCCTATATCTTCTCTGCTGTCCTGTGCTCTTCTATAGCTTCCCTTCTGTCCTGTGCTCTCCTATATCTTCCCTGATGTCCTGTGCTCTCCTATATCTTCTCTGATGTCCTGTGCTCTCCTATATCTTCCCTGCTATCCCGTGCTCTTCTATAGCTTCCCTTCTGTCCTGTGCTCTCCTATATCTTCTCTGATGTCCTGTGCTCTCCTATATCTTCCCTGCTATCCTGTGCTCTCCTATATCTTCCCTACTGTCCTGTGGTCTCCTATATCTTTCCTACTCTCCTGTGCTCTCCTATATCTTTCCTACTCTCCTGTGCTCTTCTACAGCTTTCCTGCTGTCCTGTGCTCTCCTACAGCTTCCCTGCTGTCCTGTGCTGTCCTACAGCTTTCCTGTTATCCTGTGCTCTCCTATATCTTCCCTGCTGTGCTATCCTATATCTTCCCTGCTGTCCTGTGCTCTCCATCTTCCCTGCTGTCCTGTGCTCTCCTTTATCTTCCCTGCTGTCCTGTGCTCTCCTACAGCTTTCCTGTTATCCTGTGCTCTCCTATATCTTCCCTGCTGTGCTCTCCTATATCTTCCCTGCTGTCCTGTGCTGTCCTACAGCTTCCCTGATGTCCTGTGCTCTCCTATATCTTCCCTGCTGTCCTGTGCTCTCCTATATCTTCCCTGCTCTCCTGTGCTCTCTTATATTTTCCCTGCTGTCCTGTGCTCTCATATAGCTTCTCTGCTGTCCTGTGCTTTCCTATAGCTTATCTGCTGTCCTGTGCTCTCCTATATCTTCCCTGCTTTCCTGTGCTCTCCTATATTTTCCCTGCTGTCCTGTGCTCTCCTATAGCTTTCCTGTTGTGCTGTGCTCTCCCATAGCTTTCCTGTTGTCCTGTGCTCTCCTATAGCTTTCCTGTTGTGCTGTGCTCTCCTACAGCTTTCCTGTTGTCCTGTGCTCTCCTATAGCTTTCCTGTTGTCCTGTGCTCCCCTATAGCTTTCCTGTTGTCCTGTGCTCTCCTATAGCTTTCCTGTTGTCCTGTGCTCTCCTATAGCTTTCCTGTTGTCCTGTGCTCTCCTATAGCTTTCCTGTTGTCCTGTGCTCTCATATAGCTTTCCTGTTGTCCTGTGCTCTCCTATACCTTCCCTGCTGTCCTGTGCTCTCCTGAATCTTCCCTGCTGTACTGTTCTATCCTAAATCTTCCCTGCTGTCCTGTGTTTTCCTATATCTTCCATGCTGTCCTGTGCTCTCTTATATTTTCCCTGCTGTCCTGTGCTCTCATGTAGCTTCTCTGCTGTCCTGTGCTTTCCTATAGCTTCACTGCTGTCCTGTGCTCTCCTATATCTTCCCTGCTTTCCTGTGCTCTCCTATATCTTCCCTGCTGTCCTGTGCTCTCCTATAGCTTTCCTGTTGTCCTGTGCTCTCCTATAGCTTTCCTGTTGTCCTGTGCTCCCCTATAGCTTTCCTGTTGTCCTGTGCTCTCCTATAACTTCCCTGCTGTCCTGTGCTCTCTCCTGAATCTTCCCTGCTGTCCTGTCTTTTCCTATAGCTTCTCTGTTGCCCTGTGCTTTCCTATATCTTCCCTGCTGTGCTCTCCTATATCATCCCTGCTGCCCTGTGCTCTCCTATATCTTCCCTGCTGTCCTGTGCTTTCCTGTAGCTACTCTGCTGTCCTGTGCTCTCCTATAGCTTTCCTGTTGTCCTGTGCTCTCGTATATCTTCCCTGCTGTCCTGTGCTCTCTCCAATATCTTCCCTGCTGTCCTGTGCTCTCCTATTTCTTCCTGCTGTCCTGTGCTCTCCTATAGCTTCCCTGCAGTCCTGTGCTCTCCTATAACTTCCCTGCTGTCCTTTGCTCTCCTATAGGTTTCCTGCTGTCCTGTGCTCTCCTACAGCTTCCCTGCTGTGCTCTCCTACTATAACTTCCCTACTGTTCTGTGCAATCCTATAGCTTCCTTGCTGTCCTGTGCTCTCCTATGGCTTCTCTGCTTTCCTGTGCTCCCCTATAGCTTCCCTGCTGTCCTGTGCTCTCCATCTTCACTGCTGTCCTGTGCTCTCCTACATGTTCCCTGTGGTCCTGTGCTCTCCATCTTCTCTGCTGTCCTGTGCTCTCCTACATCTTCCCTGCTGTCCTGTGCTCTCCTATATCTTCCCTGCTGCCCTGTGCTCTCCTATATCTTCCCTGCTGTCCTGTGCTCTCCTATATCTTCCCTGCTGTCCTGTGCTCTCCATCTTCCCTGCGGTCCTGTGCTCTCCATCTTCCCTGCTGTCCTGTGCTCTCCATCTTCCCTGCGGTCCTGTGCTCTCCTTTATCTTCCCTGCTGTCCTGTGCTCTCCATCTTCCCTGCTGTCCTGTGCTCTCCTTTATCTTTCCTGCTGTCCTGTGCTCTCCATCTTCCCTGCTATCCTGTGCTCTCCTTTATCTTTTCTGCTGTCCTGTGCTCTCCATCTTCCCTGCGGTCCTGTGCTCTCCTTTATCTTCCCTGCTGTCCTGTGCTCTCCTTTATCTTCCCTGCGGTCCTATGCTCTCCATCTTCCCTGCTGTCCTGTGCTCTCCTTTATCTTCCCTACTATCCTGTGCTCTCCTTTATCTTCCCTGCTGTCCTTTGCTCTCCATCTTCCCTGCTGTCCTGTGCTCTCCATCTTCCCTGCTGTCCTGTGCTCTCCATCTTCCCTGCTATCCTGTGCTCTCCTTTATCCACCCTGCTGTCCTGTGCTCTCCATCTTCCCTGCTGTCCTGTGCTCTCCTTTATCTTCCCTGCGGTCCTGTGCTCTCCATCTTCCCTGCTATCCTGTGCTCTCCTTTTTCTTCCCTGCTGTCCTGTGCTCTCCATCTTCCCTGCGGTCCTGTGCTCTCCTTTATCTTCCCTGCGGTCCTGTGCTCTCCTATATCTTCCCTGCTGTCCTGTGCTCTCCATCTTCCCTGCTGTCCTGTGCTCTCCATCTTCCCTGCTGTCCTGTGCTCTCCATCTTCCCTGCTGTCCTGTGCTCTCCATCTTCCCTGCGGTCCTGTGCTCTCCATCTTCCCTGCTGTCCTGTGCTCTCCATCTTCCCTGCGGTCCTGTGCTCTCCTTTATCTTCCCTGCGGTCCTGTGCTCTCCTATATCTTCCCTGCTGTCCTGTGCTCTCCAGCTTCCCTGCAGTCCTGTGCTCTCCATCTTCCCTGCTGTCCTGTGCTCTCCTTTATCTTCCCTACTATCCTGTGCTCTCCTTTATCTTCCCTGCTGTCCTTTGCTCTCCATCTTCCCTGCTGTACTGTGCTCTCCATCTTCCCTGCTATCCTGTGCTCTCCTTTATCCACCCTGCTGTCCTGAGCTCTCCATCTTCCCTGCTGTCCTGTGTTCTCCTTTATCTTCCCTGCTGTCCTGTGCTCTCCATCTTCCCTGCTGTCCTGTGCTCTCCATCTTCCCTGCTGTCCTGTGCTCTCCTTAATCTTCCCTGCTGTCCTATGCTCTCCATCTTCCCTGCGGTCCTGTGCTCTCCATCTTCCCTGCTGTCCTGTGCTCTCCATCTTCCCTGCTGTCCTGTGTTCTCAATCTTCCCTGCTGACCTGTGCTCTCCTTTATCTTCCCTGCTGTCCTGTGCTCTCCATCTTCCCTGCTGTACTGTGCTCTCCATCTTCCCTGCTATCCTGTGCTCTCCTTTATCCACCCTGCTGTCCTGTGCTCTCCATCTTCCCTGCTTTCCTGTGCTCTCCTTTATCTTCCCTGCGGTCCTGTGCTCTCCATCTTCCCTGCTATACTGTGCTCTCCTTTATCTTCCCTGCTGTCCTGTGCTCTCCATCTTCCCTGCTGTCCTGTGCTCTCCATCTTCCCTGCTGTCCTGTGCTCTCCATCTTCCCTGCGGTCCTGTGCTCTCCATCTTCCCTGCTGTCCTGTGCTCTCCATCTTCCCTGCGGTCCTGTGCTCTCCTTTATCTTCCCTGCGGTCCTGTGCTCTCCTATATCTTCCCTGCTGTCCTGTGCTCTCCAGCTTCCCTGCGGTCCTGTGCTCTCCATCTTCCCTGCTGTCCTGTGCTCTCCTTTATCTTCCCTACTATCCTGTGCTCTCCTTTATCTTCCCTGCGGTCCTGTGCTCTCCATCTTCCCTGCTGTCCTTTGCTCTCCATCTTCCCTGCTGTACTGTGCTCTCCATCTTCCCTGCTATCCTGTGATCTCCTTTATCCACCCTGCTGTCCTGAGCTCTCCATCTTCCCTGCTGTCCTGTGTTCTCCTTTATCTTCCCTGCTGTCCTGTGCTCTCCATCTTCCCTGCTGTCCTGTGCTCTCCATCTTCCCTGCTGTCCTGTGCTCTCCTTCATCTTCCCTGCGGTCCTATGCTCTCCATCTTCCCTGCTGTCCTGTGCTCTCCATCTTCCCTGCTGTCCTGTGTTTTCAATCTTCCCTGCTGTCCTGTGCTCTCCTTTATCTTCCCTGCTGTCCTGTGCTCTCCATCTTCCCTGCTGTACTGTGCTCTCCATCTTCCCTGCTATCCTGTGCTCTCCTTTATCCACCCTGCTGTCCTGTGCTCTCCATCTTCCCTGCTGTCCTGTGCTCTCCTTTATCTTCCCTGCGGTCCTGTGCTCTCCATCTTCCCTGCTATCCTGTGCTCTCCTTTATCTTCCCTGCTGTCCTGTGCTCTCCATCTTCCCTGCGGTCCTGTGCTCTCCTTTATCTTCCCTGCGGTCCTGTGCTCTCCTTTATCTTCCCTGCGGTCCTGTGCTCTCCTATATCTTCCCTGCTGTCCTGTGCTCTCCATCTTCCCTGCTGTCCTGTGCTCTCCATCTTCCCTGCTGTCCTGTGCTCTCCATCTTTCCTGCTGTCCTGTGCTCTCCTTTATCTTCCCTGCTGTCCTGTGCTCTCCATCTTTCCTGCTGTCCTGTGCTCTCCTTTATTTTCCCTGCTGTCCTGTGCTCTCCATCTTCCCTGCTGTCCTGTGCTCTCCATCTTCCCTGCGGTCCTGTGCTCTCCATCTTCCCTGCTGTCCTGTGCTCTCCTTTATCTTCCCTGCTGTCCTGTGCTCTCCTTTATCTTCCCTACTATCCTGTGCTCTCCTTTATCTGCCCTGCGGCCCTGTGCTCTCCATTTTTCCTGCTGTCCTTTGCTCTCCCTCTTCCCTGCTGTACTGTGCTCTCCATCTTCCCTGCTATCCTGTGCTCTCCTTTATCCACCCTGCTGTCCTGTGCTCTCCATCTTCCCTGCTGTCCTGTGCTCTCCTACATGTTCCTGTGGTCCTGTGCTCTCCTACATGTTCCCTGTGGTCCTGTGCTCTCCATCTTCTTTGCTGTCCTGTGCTTTCCTACATCTTCCTTGCTGTCCTGTGCTCTCCATCTTCCCTGCTGTCCTTTGCTCTCCATCTTCCCTGCTGTACTGTGCTCTCCATCTTCCCTGCTATCCTGTGCTCTCCTTTATCCACCCTGCTGTCCTGTGCTCTCCTTTATCTTCCCTGCTGTCCTGTGCTCTCCATCTTCCCTGCTGTCCTGTGTTCTCCTTTATCTTCCCTGCTGTCCTGTGCTCTCCATCTTCCCTGCTGTCCTGTGCTTTCCATCTTCCCTGCTGTCCTGTGCTCTCCATCTTCCCTGCGGTCCTGTGCTCTCCTTTATCTTCCCTGCTGTCCTGTGCTCTCCATCTTCCCTGCTGTCCTGTGCTCTCCATCTTCCCTGCGGTCCTGTGCTCTCCTTTATCTTGCTTGCTGTCCTGTGCTCTCCATCTTCCCTGCTGTCCTGTGCTCTCCATCTTCCCTGCTGTACTGTGCTCTCCATCTTCCCTGCTATCCTGTGCTCTCCTTTATCCACCCTGCTGTCCTGTGCTCTCCATCTTCCCTGCTGTCCTGTGCTCTCCATCTTCCCTGCTGTCCTGTGCTTTCCATCTTCCCTGCTGTCCTGTGCTCTCCATCTTCCCTGCGGTCCTTCGCTCTCCTTTATCTTCCCTGCTGTCCTGTGCTCTCCATCTTCCCTGCTGTCCTGTGCTCTCTATCTTCCCTGCGGTCCTGTGCTCTCCATCTTCCCTGCTGTCCTGTGCTCTCCATCTTCCCTGCTGTCCTGTGCTCTCCATCTTCCCTGCTATCCTGTGCTCTCCTTTATCCACCCTGCTGTCCTGTGCTCTCCATCTTCCCTGCTGTACTGTGCTCTCCTACATGTTCCCTGTGGTCCTGTGCTCTCCTACATGTTCCCTGTGGTCCTGTGCTCTCCATCTTCTCTGCTGTCCTGTGCTCTCCTACATCTTCCCTGCTGTCCTGTGCTCTCCATCTTCCCTGCTGTCCTGTGCTCTCCTTTATCTTCCCTGCGGTCCTGTGCTCTCCATCTTCCCTGCTATCCTGTGCTCTCCTTTATCTTCCCTGCGGTCCTGTGCTCTCCTTTATCTTCCCTGCGGTCCTGTGCTCTCCTTTATCTTCCCTGCTGTCCTGTGCTCTCCATCTTCCCTGCTGTCCTGTGCTCTCCATCTTCCCTGCTGTCCTGTGCTCTCCATCTTCCCTGCTGTCCTGTGCTCTCCATCTTCCCTGCTATCCTGTGCTCTCCTTTTTCTTTCCTGCTGTCCTGTGCTCTCCATCTTCCCTGCGGTCCTGTGCTCTCCTTTATCTTCCCTGCGGTCCTGTGCTCTCCTATATCTTCCCTGCTGTCCTGTGCTCTCCATCTTCCCTGCTGTCCTGTCCTCTCCATCTTCCCTGCTGTCCTGTGCTCTCCATCTTTCCTGCTGTCCTGTGCTCTCCTTTATCTTCCCTGCTGTCCTGTGCTCTCCATCTTCCCTAATGTCCTGTGCTCTCCATCTTCCCTGCGGTCCTGTGCTCTCCATCTTCCCTGCTGTCCTGTGCTCTCCTTTATCTTCCCTGCTGTCCTGTGCTCTCCATCTTCCCTGCGGTCCTGTGCTCTCCATCTTCCCTGCTGTCCTGTGCTCTCCATCTTCCCTGCTATCCTGTGCTCTCCTTTATCCACCCTGCTGTCCTGTGCTCTCCATCTTCCCTGCTGTACTGTGCTCTCCTACATGTTCCCTGTGGTCCTGTGCTCTCCTACATGTTCCCTGTGGTCCTGTGCTCTCCATCTTCTCTGCTGTCCTGTGCTCTCCTACATCTTCCCTGCTGTCCTGTGCTCTCCATCTTCCCTGCTGTCCTGTGCTCTCCTTTATCTTCCCTGCGGTCCTGTGCTCTCCATCTTCCCTGCTATCCTGTGCTCTCCTTTATCTTCCCTGCGGTCCTGTGCTCTCCTTTATCTTCCCTGCGGTCCTGTGCTCTCCTTTATCTTCCCTGCTGTCCTGTGCTCTCCATCTTCCCTGCTGTCCTGTGCTCTCCATCTTCCCTGCTATCCTGTGCTCTCCTTTATCCACCCTGCTGTCCTGTGCTCTCCATCTTCCCTGCTGTACTGTGCTCTCCTACATGTTCCCTGTGGTCCTGTGCTCTCCTACATGTTCCCTGTGGTCCTGTGCTCTCCATCTTCTCTGCTGTCCTGTGCTCTCCTACATCTTCCCTGCTGTCCTGTGCTCTCCATCTTCCCTGCTGTCCTGTGCTCTCCTTTATCTTCCCTGCGGTCCTGTGCTCTCCATCTTCCCTGCTATCCTGTGCTCTCCTTTATCTTCCCTGCGGTCCTGTGCTCTCCTTTATCTTCCCTGCGGTCCTGTGCTCTCCTTTATCTTCCCTGCTGTCCTGTGCTCTCCATCTTCCCTGCTGTCCTGTGCTCTCCATCTTCCCTGCTGTCCTGTGCTCTCCATCTTCCCTGCTGTCCTGTGCTCTCCATCTTCCCTGCTATCCTGTGCTCTCCTTTTTCTTCCCTGCTGTCCTGTGCTCTCCATCTTCCCTGCGGTCCTGTGCTCTCCTTTATCTTCCCTGCGGTCCTGTGCTCTCCTATATCTTCCCTGCTGTCCTGTGCTCTCCATCTTCCCTGCTGTCCTGTCCTCTCCATCTTCCCTGCTGTCCTGTGCTCTCCATCTTTCCTGCTGTCCTGTGCTCTCCTTTATCTTCCCTGCTGTCCTGTGCTCTCCATCTTCCCTAATGTCCTGTGCTCTCCATCTTCCCTGCGGTCCTGTGCTCTCCATCTTCCCTGCTGTCCTGTGCTCTCCTTTATCTTCCCTGCTGTCCTGTGCTCTCCTTAATCTTCCCTACTATCCTGTGCTTTCCTTTATCTTCCCTGCGGTCCTGTGCTCTCCATTTTCCCTGCTGTCTTTTGCTCTCCATCTTCCCTGCTGTACTGTGCTCTCCATCTTCCCTGCTATCCTGTGCTCTCCTTTATCCACCCTGCTGTCCTGTGCTCTCTTTTATCTTCCCTGCTGTCCTGTGCTCTCCATCTTCCCTGCTGTCCTGTGTTCTCCTTTATCTTCCCTGCTGTCCTGTGCTCTCCATCTTCCCTGCTGTCCTGTGCTCTCCATCTTCCCTGCTGTCCTGTGCTGCTCTACATCTTCCCTGCTATCCTGTGCTCTCCTTTATCTTCCCTGCTGTCCTGTGCTCTCCATCTTCCCTGCGGTCCTGTGCTCTCCATCTTCCCTGCTGTCCTGTGCTCTCCATCTTCCCTGCTGTCCTGTGCTCTCCATCTTCCCTGCGGTCCTGTGCTCTTCATCTTCCCTGCTGTCCTTTGATCTCCATCTTCCCTGCTGTCCTGTGCTCTCCATCTTCCCTGCTGTCCTGTGCTCTCCATCTTCCCTGCTGTCCTGTGCTCTCCATCTTCCCTGCGGTCCTGTGCTCTCCATCTTCCCTGCTGTCCTTTGATCTCCATCTTCCCTGCTGTCCTGTGCTCTCCATCTTCCCTGCTGTATTGTGCTCTCCATCTTCCCTGCTATCCTGTGCTCTCCTTTATCCACCCTGCTGTCCTGTGCTCTCCTACATGTTCCCTGTGGTCCTGTGCTCTCCTACATGTTCCCTGTGGTCCTGTGCTCTCCATCTTCTCTGCTGTCCTGTGCTTTCCTACATCTTCCCTGCTGTCCTGTGCTCTCCATCTTCTCTGCTGTCCTTTGCTCTCCATCTTCCCTGCTGTACTGTGCTCTCCATCTTCCCTGCTATCCTGTGCTCTCCTTTATCCACCCTGCTGTCCTGTGCTCTCCTTTATCTTCCCTGCTGTCCTGTGCTCTCCTTAATCTTCCCTACTATCCTGTGCTTTCCTTTATCTTCCCTGCGGTCCTGTGCTCTCCATTTTCCCTGCTGTCTTTTGCTCTCCATCTTCCCTGCTGTACTGTGCTCTCCATCTTCCCTGCTATCCTGTGCTCTCCTTTATCCACCCTGCTGTCCTGTGCTCTCTTTTATCTTCCCTGCTGTCCTGTGCTCTCCATCTTCCCTGCTGTCCTGTGTTCTCCTTTATCTTCCCTGCTGTCCTGTGCTCTCCATCTTCCCTGCTGTCCTGTGCTGCTCTACATCTTCCCTGCTATCCTGTGCTCTCCTTTATCTTCCCTGCTGTCCTGTGCTCTCCATCTTCCCTCCGGTCCTGTGCTCTCCATCTTCCCTGCTGTCCTGTGCTCTCCATCTTCCCTGCTGTCCTGTGCTCTCCATCTTCCCTGCGGTCCTGTGCTCTTCATCTTCCCTGCTGTCCTTTGATCTCCATCTTCCCTGCTGTCCTGTGCTCTCCATCTTCCCTGCTGTCCTGTGCTCTCCATCTTCCCTGCTGTCCTGTGCTCTCCATCTTCCCTGCGGTCCTGTGCTCTCCATCTTCCCTGCTGTCCTTTGATCTCCATCTTCCCTGCTGTCCTGTGCTCTCCATCTTCCCTGCTGTATTGTGCTCTCCATCTTCCCTGCTATCCTGTGCTCTCCTTTATCCACCCTGCTGTCCTGTGCTCTCCTACATGTTCCCTCTGGTCCTGTGCTCTCCTACATGTTCCCTGTGGTCCTGTGCTCTCCATCTTCTCTGCTGTCCTGTGCTTTCCTACATCTTCCCTGCTGTCCTGTGCTCTCCATCTTCCCTGCTGTACTGTGCTCTCCATCTTCCCTGCTATCCTGTGCTCTCCTTTATCCACCCTGCTGTCCTGTGCTCTCCTTTATCTTCCCTGCTGTCCTGTGCTCTCCTTTATCTTCCCTGCTGTCCTGTGTTCTCCTTTATCTTCCCTGCTGTCCTGTGCTCTCCATCTTCCCTGCTGTCCTGTGCTCTCCATCTTCCCTGCTGTCCTGTGCTCTCCATCTTCCCTGCTGTCCTGTGCTCTACATCTTCCCTGCTATCCTGTGCTCTCCTTTATCTTCCCTGCTGTCCTGTGCTCTCCATCTTCCCTGCTGTACTGTGCTCTCCATCTTCCCTGCTATCCTGTGCTCTCCTTTATCCACCCTGCTGTCCTGTGCTCTCCTTTATCTTCCCTGCTGTCCTGTGCTCTCCTTTATCTTCCCTGCTGTCCTGTGTTCTCCTTTATCTTCCCTGCTGTCCTGTGCTCTCCATCTTCCCTGCTGTCCTGTGCTCTCCATCTTCCCTGCTGTCCTGTGCTCTCCATCTTCCCTGCTGTCCTGTGCTCTACATCTTCCCTGCTATCCGGTGCTCTCCTTTATCTTCCCTGCTGTCCTGTGCTCTCCATCTTCCCTGCGGTCCTGTGCTCTCCTTTATCTTCCCTGCTGTCCTGTGCTCTCCATCTTCCCTGCTGTCCTGTGCTCTCCATCTTCCCTGCGGTCCTGTGCTCTCCTTTATCTTCCCTGCTGTCCTGTGCTCTCCATCTTCCCTGCTGTCCTGTGCTCTCCATCTTCCCTGCTGTCCTGTGCTCTCCATCTTCCCTGCTGTCCTGTGCTCTCCTTTATCTTCCTTGCTGTCCTGTGCTCTCCATCTTCCCTGCTGTCCTGTGCTCTCCATCTTCCCTGCGGTCCTGTGCTCTCCATCTTCCCTGCGGTCCTGTGCTCTCCATCTTCCCTGCTGTCCTGTGCTCTCCATCTTCCCTGCTGTCCTGTGCTCTCAATCTTCCCTGCTGTCCTGTGCTCTCCATCTTCCCTGCTGTCCTGTGCTCTCCATCTTCCCTGCTGTACTGTGCTCTCCATCTTCCCTGCTATCCTGTGCTCTCCTTTATCCACCCTGCTGTCCTGTGCTCTCCATCTTCCCTGCTGTCCTGTGCTCTCCTTTATCTTCCCTGCGGTCCTGTGCTCTCCATCTTCCCTGCTATCCTGTGCTCTCCTTTATCTTCCCTGCTGTCCTGTGCTCTCCATCTTCCCTGCGGTCCTGTGCTCTCCATATTCCCTGCTGTCCTTTGCTCTCCATCTTCCCTGCTGTACTGTGCTCTCCATCTTCCCTGCTATCCTGTGCTCTCCTTTATCCACCCTGCTGTCCTGTGCTCTCCATCTTCCCTGCTGTCCTGTGCTCTCCTTTATCTTCCCTGCTGTCCTGTGCTCTCCATCTTCCCTGCGGTCCTGTGCTCTTCTTTATCTTCCCTGCAGTCCTGTGCTCTCCTATATCTTCCCTGCTGTCCTGTGCTCTCCATCTTCCCTGCTGTCCTGTGCTCTCCATCTTCCCTGCTGTCCTGTGCTCTCCATCTTCCCTGCTGTCCTGTGCTCTCCATCTTCCCTGCTGTCCTGTGCTCTACATCTTCCCTGCTATCCTGTGCTCTCCTTTATCTTCCCTGCTGTCCTGTGCTCTCCATCTTCCCTGCTGTACTGTGCTCTCCATCTTCCCTGCTATCCTGTGCTCTCCTTTATCCACCCTGCTGTCCTGTGCTCTCCTTTATCTTCCCTGCTGTCCTGTGCTCTCCTTAATCTTCCCTGCTGTCCTGTGTTCTCCTTTATCTTCCCTGCTGTCCTGTGCTCTCCATCTTCCCTGCTGTCCTGTGCTCTCCATCTTCCCTGCTGTCCTGTGCTCTCCATCTTCCCTGCTGTCCTGTGCTCTACATCTTCCCTGCTATCCTGTGCTCTCCTTTATCTTCCCTGCTGTCCTGTGCTCTCCATCTTCCCTGCGGTCCTGTGCTCTCCTTTATCTTCCCTGCTGTCCTGTGCTCTCCATCTTCCCTGCTGTCCTGTGCTCTCCATCTTCCCTGCGGTCCTGTGCTCTCCATCTTCCCTGCTGTCCTGTTCTCTCCATCTTCCCTGCTGTCCTGTGCTCTCCATCTTCCCTGCGGTCCTGTGCTCTCCATCTTCCCTGCTGTCCTGTGCTCTCCATCTTCCCTGCTGTCCTGTGCTCTCCATCTTCCCTGCTGTCCTGTGCTCTCCTTTATCTTCCCTGCGGTCCTGTGCTCTCCATCTTCCCTGCTATCCTGTGCTCTCCTTTATATTCCCTGCTGTCCTGTGCTCTCCATCTTCCCTGCTGTCCTGTTCTCTCCATCTTCCCTGCTGTCCTGTGCTCTCCATCTTCCCTTCGGTCCTGTGCTCTCCATCTTCCCTGCTGTCCTGTGCTCTCCATCTTCCCTGCTGTCCTGTGCTCTCCATCTTCCCTGCTGTCCTGTGCTCTCCTTTATCTTCCCTGCGGTCCTGTGCTCTCCATCTTCCCTGCTATCCTGTGCTCTCCTTTATCTTCCCTGCTGTCCTGTGCTCTCCATCTTCCCTGCGGTCCTGTGCTCTCCATATTCCCTGCTGTCCTTTGCTCTCCATCTTCCCTGCTGTACTGTGCTCTCCATCTTCCCTGCTGTCCTGTGCTCTCCATCTTCCCTGCTGTCCCGTGCTCTCCATCTTCCCTGCTGTCCTGTGCTCTCCTTTATCTTCCCTGCGGTCCTGTGCTCTCCATCTTCCCTGCTGTCCTGTGCTCTCCTTTATCTTCCCTGCTGTCCTGTGCTCTCCATCTTCCCTGCGGTCCTGTGCTCTCCTTTATCTTCCCTGCAGTCCTGTGCTCTCCTATATCTTCCCTGCTGTCCTGTGCTCTCCATCTTCCCTGCTGTCCTGTGCTCTCCATCTTCCCTGCTGTCCTGTGCTCTCCATCTTCCCTGCTGTCCTGTGCTCCCCATCTTCCCTGCGGTCCTGTGCTCTCCATCTTCCCTGCTGTCCTGTGCTCTCCATCTTCCCTGCTGTCCTGTGCTCTCCATCTTCCCTGCTGTCCTGTGCTCTCCTTTATCGTCCCTGCTGTCCTGTGCTCTCCTTTATCTTCCCTACTATCCTGTGCTCTCCTTTATCTTCCCTGCGGTCCTGTGCTCTCCATCTTCCCTGCTATCCTGTGCTCTCCTTTATCCACCCTGCTGTCCTGTGCTCTCCTTTATCTTCCCTGCTGTCCTGGTCTCTCCATCTTCCCGGCTGTCCTGTGTTCTCCTTTATCTTCCCTGCTGTCCTGTGCTCTCCATCTTCCCTGCTGTCCTGTGCTCTCCATCTTCCCTGCTGTCCTGTGCTCTACATCTTCCCTGCTATCCTGTGCTCTCCTTTATCTTCCCTACTGTCCTGTGCTCTCCATCTTCCCTGCGGTCCTGTGCTCTCCTTTATCTTCCTTGCTGTCCTGTGCTCTCCTTATCTTCCCTGCTGTCCTGTGCTCTCCATCTTCCCTGCGGTCCTGTGCTCTCCTTTATCTTCCCTGCTGTCCTGTGCTCTCCATCTTCCCTGCTGTCCTGTGCTCTCCATCTTCCCTGTGGTCCTGTGTTCTCCTTTATCTTCCTTGCTGTCCAGTGCTCTCCATCTTCCCTGCTGTCCTGTGCTCTCCATCTTCCCTGCGGTCCTGTGCTCTCCATCTTCCCTGCTGTCCTGTGCTCTCCATCTTCCCTGCTGTCCTGTGCTCTCCATCTTCCCTGCGGTCCTGTGCTCTCCATCTTCCCTGCTGTCCTGTGCTCTCCATCTTCCCTGCTGTCCTGTGCTCTCCTTTATCTTCCCTGCTGTCCTGTGCTCCCCATCTTCCCTGCGGTCCTGTGCTCTCTATCTTCCCTGCTGTCCTGTGCTCTCCATCTTCCCTGCGGTCCTGTGCTCTCCATCTTCCCTGCTGTCCTGTGCTCTCCTTTATCTTCCCTGCTGTCCTGTGCTCTCCTTTATCTTCCCTACTATCCTGTACTCTCCTTTATCTTCCCTGCGGTCCTGTGCTCTCCATCTTCCCTGCTGTCCTTTGCTCTCCATCTTCCCTGCTGTACTGTGCTCTCCATCTTCCCTGCTATCCTGTGCTCTCCTCTATCCACCCTGCTGTCCTGTGCTCTCCTTTATCTTCCCTGCTTTCCTGTGCTCTCCATCTTCCCGGCTGTCCGGTGTTCTCCTTTATCTTCCCTGCTGTCCTGTGCTCTCCATCTTCCCTGCTGTCCTGTGCTCTCCATCTTCCCTGCTGTCCTGTGCTCTCCTTTATCTTCCCTGCTGTCCTGTGCTCTCCTTTATCTTCCCTGCTGTCCTGTGCTCTCCATCTTCCTTGCGGTCCTGTGCTCTCCTTTATCTTCCCTGCTGTCCTGTGCTCTCCATCTTCCCTGCTGTCCTGTGCTCTCCATCTTCCCTGCGGTCCTGTGTTCTCCTTTATCTTCCTTGCTGTCCAGTGCTCTCCATCTACCCTGCTGTCCTGTGCTCTCCATCTTCCCTGCAGTCCTGTGCTCTCCATCTTCCCTGCTGTCCTGTGCTCTCCATCTTCCCTGCTGTCCTGTGCTCTCCATCTTCCCTGCGGTCCTGTGCTCTCCATCTTCCCTGCTGTCCTGTGCTCTCCATCTTCCCTGCTGTCCTGTGCTCTCCATCTTCCCTGCTGTCCTGTGCTCCCCATCTTCCCTGCGGTCCTGTGATCTCCATCTTCCCTGCTGTCCTGTGCTCTCCATCTTCCCTGCGGTCCTGTGCTCTCCATCTTCCCTGCTGTCCTGTGCTCTCCTTTATCTTCCCTGCTGTCCTGTGCTCTCCTTTATCTTCCCTACTATCCTGTACTCTCCTTTATCTTCCCTGCGGTCCTGTGCTCTCCATCTTCCCTGCTGTCCTTTGCTCTCCATCTTCCCTGCTGTACTGTGCTCTCCATCTTCCCTGCTATCCTGTGCTCTCCTTTATCCACCCTGCTGTCCTGTGCTCTCCTTTATCTTCCCTGCTTTCCTGTGCTCTCCATCTTCCCGGCTGTCTTGTGTTCTCCTTTATCTTCCCTGCTGTCCTGTGCTCTCCATCTTCCCTGCTGTCCTGTGCTCTCCATCTTCCCTGCGGTCCTGTGCTCTCCTTTATCTTCCCTGCTGTCCTGTGCTCTCCTTTATCTTCCCTGCTGTCCTGTGCTCTCCATCTTCCTTGCGGTTGTGTGCTCTCCTTTATCTTCCCTGCTGTCCTGTGCTCTCCATCTTCCCTGCTGTCCTGTGCTCTCCATCTTCCCTGCTGTCCTGTGCTCTCCATCTTCCCTGCTGTCCTGTGCTCTCCATCTTCCCTGCTGTCCTGTGCTCTCCATCTTCCCAGCGGTCCTGTGCTCTCCATCTTCCCTGCTGTCCTGTGCTCTCCATCTTCCCTGCTGTCCTTTGCTCTCCATCTTCCCTGCTGTCCTGTGCTCTCCATCTTCCCTGCTGTCCTGTGCTCTCCATCTTCCCTGCGTTCCTGTGCTCTCCTTTATCTTCCCTGCTGTCCTGTGCTCTCCATCTTCCCTGCTGTCCTGTGCTCTCCATCTTCCCTGCGGTCCTGTGCTCTCCATCTTCTCTGCGGTCCTGTGCTCTCCGTCTTCCCTGCTATCCTGTGCTCTCCTATGTCTTCCTACATTCCTATATCTTCTGTGGTTCGGTCTATAGGGCCCTGGCACTTATACAGGATCGGTGCTATAGGAGACAGGTCCTGATGACCCCACAGTGACCTATCCTTTATAATGTGTCACCTCATATCTACAGGTCGGGAGGTCACCGTGAATGGTGCAGCCGTGCGGCTCCCCAAGTTGTATAGTGGAAATGGGATTATCCTGGATCGGGCCGGATTATTCACCGTCCTCATCGCACACGTGGGACTGACGGTTCTGTGGGATGGAGGTGAGAACACAATGGAGCCAGAAGACCCAATAATCTACAGATTCATATTATTAACCCTTTATCTGATAAAATCCTCTATAGTCTTCACCAGCTCTGAGAATGACAATGTTCACACTGGCCACCAGGGGCACAAACACCAGACACTTCTTGTGCTCTACATCTCACTTTGTAGTTTGCTGTAAAGACTAAAGAGAGTCATTACCACATGGTGCAGACATTATATTACGTATCAATGACATTACATGATTGACACCAACCACAAGCCAGACAGGAGTAGGCACCTCATAGCCATTGTTGGTGAGGTCATACATTGGTGGGGTCATAAATTGGTGGGGGTCATACATTGGTGGGGTCATACATTGGTGAGGTCATACATTGGTGATGTCACACATTGATGGGGTTATACATTGGTGGGGTCCTACATTGATGGGGTTATACATTGGTGATTTCATACACTGGTGATGTCATTCATTGGTGGGGTTATACATTGGTGAGGTCATACACTGGTGGGGTCATACATTGGTGGGGTCATACATTGGTGAGGTCATACATTGGTGAGGTCATACATTGGTGAGGTCATACACTGGTGAGGTTATACATTGTTGGGGGTTATACATTGGTGGGGGTTATACATTGGTGAGGTCATACATTGATGGGGTCATACACTGGTCGGTTATGCATTGGTGAGGTCATACATTGGTGAGGTCATACATTGGTGGGGTCATACACTGGTGAGGTCATACACTGGTGAGGTCATACATTGGTGGGGTTATACATTGGTGGGGTCATACATTGGTGGGGTCATACATTGGTGAGGTCATACATTGGTGGGGTTATACATTGGTGGGGTCATACATTGGTGGGGTCATACATTGGTGGGGTCATACATTGGTGGGGTTATACATTGGTGAGGCCATACATTGGTGAGGTCATACATTGATGGGGTCATACATTGGTGAGGTCATACATTGGTGGGGTTATACATTGGTGAGGTCATACATTGGTGAGGTCATACATTGGTGGGGTCATACATTGGTGAGGTCATACATTGGTGGGGTTATACATTGGTGAGGTCATACATTGGTGAGGTCATACATTGGTGGGGTCATACATTGGTGGGGTCATACATTGGTGAGGTCATACATTGGTGGGGTCATACATTGGTGGGGTCATACATTGGTGGGGTCATACATTGGTGAGGTCATACATTGGTGAGGTTATACATTGGTGGGGTTATACATTGGTGGGGTTATACATCGGTGGGGTTATACATTGGTGGGGCCATACATTGGTGAGGCCATACATTGATGGTGTTATACATTAGTGGGGTCATACACTGGTGAGGTCATATATTGGTGAGGTCATACATTGGTGGGGTTATACATTGGTGGGGTCATATACTGGTGGGGTCATAGACTGGTGAGATCATACATTGGTGATGTCATACACTATTGGGGTCATACATTGGTGGGGTCATACATTAGTGAGGTCATACATTGGGGATGTCATACACTATTGGGGTCATACATTGGTGGGGTCATACATTGCTGGGTCATACATTGGTGAGGTCATACATGTGATGTCATACATTGGTGGGGTAATACACTGGTGATGTCATATATTGGGGTCATACATTGGTGAGGTCATACATTGGTGAGGTCATACGTTGGTGGAGTCATACACTGGGGAGGTCATACACTGGGGAGGTAATACATTGGTGGGGTCATACATTGATGGGGTCATACATTGGTGGGGTTATACATTGGTGGGGTTATACATTGGTGGGGTCATACATTGGTGAGTTCATACATTGGTAAGGTCATACATTGGTGGGGTTATACATTGGTGGGGTCATACATTGGTGGGGTCATACATTGGTGGGGTCATACATTGGTGAGGACATACATTGGTGAGGTCATACATTGGTGAGGTCATACATTGGTGGGGTTATACATTGGTGGGGTCATATACTGGTGTGGTCATAGACTGGTGAGATCATACATTGGTGATGTCATACACTATTGGGGTCATACATTGGTGGGGTTATACATTGGTGAGGTCATAAATTGGTGGGGTCATACATTGGTGGGGTCATACATTGGTGAGGTCATACATTGGTGGGGTCATACATTGGTGGGGTCATACATTGGTGAGGTCATACATTGGTCAGGTCATACATTGATGAGGTCATACACTGGTCGGATATATGCATTGGTGAGGTCATACATTGATGGGGTCATACACTGGTGGGTTATACATTTGTGGGGTCATACATTGGTGGGGTTATACATTGATGGGGTCATACACTGGTGGAGTCATGCATTGGTGGGGTCATGCATTGATGGGGTTATACATTGGTGGTGTCATACATTGGTGAGGTCATACATTGATGGGGTCATACACTGGTCGGTTATGCATTGGTGGGGTCATACATTGGTGAGGTTATACATTGATGGGGTCATACATTGGTGGGTTATACATTGGTGGGGTTATACATTGATGGGTTATACATTGATGGGTTATACATTGATGGGTTATACATTGGTGGGGTCATACATTGGTGGGGTCATACATTGATGGGGTCATACATTGATGGGGTCATACATTGGTGGGGTCATATATTGATGGGGTCATACATTGGTGGGGTCATATATTGGTGGGGTCATATATTGATGGGGTCATATATTGATGGGGTCATACATTGGTGGGGTTATACATTGATGGGTTATACATTGATGGGGTCATACATTGGTGGGTTATACATTGGTGGGGTTATACATTGATGGGTTATACATTGGTGGGGTCATACATTGGTGGGGTCATACATTGATGGGGTCATACATTGGTGGGGTCATAAATTGATGGGGTCATACATTGGTGGGGTCGTACATTGGTGGGGTCACACATTGGTGGGGTCATATATTGATGGGGTCATACATTGGTGGGGTCATATATTGATGGGGTCATACATTGGTGGGGTCAAACATTGGTGGGGTCATACATTGGTGGGGTCATACATTGGTGGGGTCATATATTGATGGGGTCATACATTGGTGGGGTCATATATTGGTGGGGTCATATATTGATGGGGTCATATATTGATGGGGTCATACATTGG
This sequence comes from Hyla sarda, assembly GCF_029499605.1. NCBI lineage: Eukaryota > Metazoa > Chordata > Amphibia > Anura > Hylidae > Hyla > Hyla sarda. Next base: position 54,114 of record NW_026607788.1, read on the forward strand.
TTGGGTCATACATGAACTCACTAATACCATAGTCTTACCAATGGCCGACCCCCCACTTACCCCCAATCCTGCCCCTTTTCAGGTACCCGTGTCTACGTTAAGCTGGACCCCAGTTTCCAGCGCCGCGTTAGTGGACTTTGTGGGAACTTTGATGGTGACACGGAGAACGACTTCACAAGTCGCCAGGGGATGGTGGAGCCCACGGCAGACCTCTTCGGGAACAGCTGGAGGATGAGCCTCCTGTGCCCTGAGGTTCACAGCGATGACTTTGAGCACCCATGCACGGTATGGGGTCCTCAGTATGACGTGTACCCTACAGTCTTCACCACACATGGGGGTCATGTACAGAGATGTCCACTTACCCACCTGTATCTATTCCTCAGGAGAACAGTCACAGGGTGACCTGGGCCAGGAAGAGTTGTGCCGTCTTGATGCAGCCAATGTTTGCCGGGTGCCACCAGGAGGTGCCGTGCCAGCAGTACTATGAGTGGTGTGTGTATGATGCCTGCGGGTAGGTGACAGGGGCATCTTGTGGGCACCCTATAAAATGTTCTCCTCTCTTGTCCTGATGCTCATCGTCTCCTCTTACCCCAGATGTGACTCTGGCGGAGACTGCGAGTGTCTGTGCACGGCCATCGCCACCTACGTGGAGGAATGTAACCAGCGCGGGATCTACATCCGATGGAGGTCGCAGGACTTGTGCCGTAAGTGTCTCCTCGTACAGCAATGGTCACCCAAGGTACGACCAACTATCAGAAGTTAGAGTCCTCCCTAAACTCTGCCGAAGCCAGAAAGACCCCAGATAAAAGACCATGGAGGTTCTCCGCTCCACAGACCCGCAATCAGACGTTCATGGTCCCCAGAAAACCCAGCAGGACCATATCTAATAAAGTCCCAACCTAGAAATAAAGGGGGGCTCCTGCATTGGCCGCATGGACTCCCATAGAAATAATTCCTGTATGGGTTTAGTGACAAAGTGTGATCGGACACAAGATGGTTCTGGGAGATGGAGATGGCCAATCCCACCAGACAACTTTCACTGCAGTGTTTCCCAACCAATTTGCCACCGGCTGTTGCAAAACTATGACTCCCAGCATGCCCGGAAAGCCAACAGCTGTCTGGGCATGCTGGGGGTCATAGTTTTGTAGCAGCCAGTGGCACACCGGTTGGGAAACGGTGATCTATGAGGACCACCTGCCCCTTCCATGATGACAGATGTCTTGGAGAGATCGGTCTGCTCTCTTTGTTCTCGGAGGGCATATGGCAGTGGCTGTTTCCTTTCCCCAATCAGAATACATGCACGCTCGCCTGAGCCGATCATACGTGTTCTTGGCAGGATAGGGAGAGAGAGCAGTCGGCCACACGAAGGTTCCTCCGACAGCTATCTAACATGTGACCAGCTTGGGGGCAATGTCCTGCAGAAGTCCGGACCCTCCCTGTAGCCTCCTATGGACCTTCCTGCTGTGACCCTCTGACCCTCTGCTGTGACCCTCTGACCCGTCTTCTCTCCGCAGCTATGCAGTGTGACAACGGCCTGGTGTACGAGGCGTGCGGGCCCTCCTGCCCCCAGACCTGCAGGAACCTTGGCGTGAATCTGGAGCTGCACTGCGCCCGCCTGTCCTGTGTGGAGGGGTGCTTCTGTCCTGAGGGGAAGGTCCTGCACGGTGAGTTACCAAAATCCATGGATAAACCCAACACCAGGTATTGGTACCAAGGCACCATAGGTAAAGCACTCACCCTAAACTACACTAGATAATAGGAAGATGGTGGTTGACCAACCCTTGGACCACCGATGGTCTGATGAATGATGGTTTTAGCCAGACACTTCTTAGTCCTCGTTGGCCACTGAAGCTGTTCGGACCAACCATACATGATCAGTGACACTAGGAAGAGGGCGGACCATCTTTCCGGGAATATTTTGGGAATGTTCTAAAAATATATACTTTCCTGAGAAATCTCTTGTAAACAAGCGACCTTTTTTGTTCCCGATGGCTTCTTTCCGTACCATAATGGTCGCCCGCTGTCTAAAACGGTCGCTCGTAATTAAATGCTCAGTTAACAATATTAACAATAAAGTGTTTGGGCGCTTTAAAGGAGAACTCCGGGATAGAAAAACATATCCCCTGTCCTATGGATAAGTGTCAGATTGGTCCAACTGCTGGGACCCCTGGGATCTCCTGTACGGGGCCTCGGCTCTCCATGTAAATTGAGCGGGTTAACCACGCCCCCTCCATGCAGCTCTATGGGAGAGGCGAGATTTCCTGAGTGCAGCGCTCCGACTCTCCCATGGAGATGCATTGAGGGGGCATGTCGTCCATTGCTTTGTGCGGGGGATGACATGCCTGGGCCCTACAGGAGATAGCAGGGGGTCTCAGCAGTCAAATCCCCCACATTCTGACACTTATCCCCTATCCTTAGGGTAGGGGATACATTTTTCTCTCCTGGAGATCTCCTTTAAGAAAGTTGTCTGCTGTTTCTATCTCAAGATGATGGACGGTCTTCTCCATCCATTATACTGACGCAGCTCATACAATCCCATTGGCTCTCAGGACTTTTCCTCTGATGACTCTCGCTCCAATGACCCCCCCCCCCCCCCCCCCCGCCCTGATTAATCTATGGGGTTTTAGAGGTGAGGGGGAGCGAGGAGTGCCGGGCTGTGGCACTTGAGCAGGTCGGTTCCATCTCCATGGCACCTGACTGCACTGGGGACGGCTCTGGGACTTTCTGGGTGTTGGAGGGGACTGTGGAAGATACTCTTGGATATGGATGAGAGGTCATATCATATTATTGTCTTCTCTGCCCCAGGATCTGGATGTTTAATGGATGTTTCTTCTCTCATGTAGATGGCGGTTGCATCGACCCCTCAGAATGCCCCTGTTACTGGGAGGGTTTACCATTTCCATCTGGTGCTGCTGTCACTCAAGGCTGCCACAACTGGTACGGGTCATGTCATCACCGGGATCATTCATGTATGACCTCACTGGTTCCACAAACCCATGACTCACATGTGACCCCTGAGGTTTTATACTCATGGTCTCCTCCATTACTTGTATATGACTCTGACCTTCTACATTCATCGTCTCCCCACTACTCATATGTGACCTCTGACCTTCTACATTCATAGTCTCCCCAGTACTCATATGTGACCTCTGACCTTCTACATTAATGGTCTCCCCAGTACTCATATGTGACCTTCTACATTCATGGTCTCCCCCACTACCTATATTGTGACCTCTGACCTTCTACATTCATGGTCTCCCCCACTACCTATATGTGACCTCTGACCTTCTACATTCATAGTCTCCCCAGTACTCATATGTGACCTCTGACCTTCTACATTAATGGTCTCCCCAGTACTCATATGTGACCTTCTACATTCATGGTCTCCCCCACTACCTATATGTGACCTCTGACCTTCTACATTCATGGTCTCCCCAGTACTCATATGTGACCTTCTACATTCATGGTCTCCCCACTACTCATATGTGACCTCTGACCTTCTACATTCATAGTCTCCCCAGTACTCATATGTGACCTCTGACCTTCTACATTAATGGTCTCCCCAGTACTCATATGTGACCTTCTACATTCATGGTCTCCCCCACTACCTATATTGTGACCTCTGACCTTCTACATTCATGGTCTCCCCCACTACCTATATGTGACCTCTGACCTTCTACATTCATAGTCTCCCTAGTACTCATATGTGACCTCTGACCTTCTACATTCATGGTCTCCCCCACTACCTATATGTGACCTCTGACCTTCTACATTCATGGTCTCCCCAGTACTCATATGTGACCTTCTACATTCATGGTCTCCCCACTACTCATATGTGACCTCTGACCTTCTACATTCATAGTCTCCCCAGTACTCATATGTGACCTCTGACCTTCTACATTAATGGTCTCCCCAGTACTCATATGTGACCTTCTACATTCATGGTCTCCCCCACTACCTATATTGTGACCTCTGACCTTCTACATTCATGGTCTCCCCCACTACCTATATGTGACCTCTGACCTTCTACATTCATAGTCTCCCTAGTACTCATATGTGACCTCTGACCTTCTACATTCATCGTCTCCCCACTATTCATATGTGACCTTCTACATTCATGGTCTCCCCCACTACCTATATGTGACCTCTGACCTTCTACATTCATGGTCTCCCCCACTACCTATATGTGACCTCTGACCTTCTACATTCATGGTCTCCCCACTATTCATATGTGACCTTCTACATTCATGGTCTCCCCCACTACCTATATGTGACCTCTGACCTTCTACATTCATGGTCTCCCCCACTACCTATATGTGACCTCTGACCTTCTACATTCATGGTCTCCCCCACTACCTATATGTGACCTCTGACCATCTAAATTCATGGTCTCCCCAGTACTCATATGTGACCTTCTACATTCATGGTCTCCCCCACTACCTATATGTGACCTCTGACCTTTTCCATTCATGGTCTCCTCCATTACCGACATGTGACTCTGAGGTTCATCTCCTTGCAGCTCCTGTGAGTCCGGTCGGTGGCGTTGTCCTGATGAGCCATGTTCCGTCCCTTCCCGTTGCGGAGCTGATGAGTTTTCCTGCCAGTTCAGCGATCGCTGTGTCCCTACTGCCTGGGTCTGTGACAATGAAGATGATTGTGGAGATGGATCGGATGAGATCTGCTCGTTGACTTGTGCCCCACACGAGTACCGCTGTGCCAATGGGCAGTGTATCCCCCTGGTACACCGCTGTGATGGCAGAGCTGACTGTGTGGATCACTCAGATGAATGGGGTTGCCCCGCCCCCTCCTGCGGTCATGATGAGTTCCGGTGTTCCAATGGACGCTGCATTCCCCTTTCGCACGTCTGTGATGGTGACCTGGACTGTGGGTTTGCTGATGAATCTGATGAGTCAGGTGAGTCCTGACTATAGACGCCTCTAGGACCATCCCGCCCAGTGTCCTGCCATTCATACGTGTCACCTCACAGACTCTACATATAGAAGGACCTTAATAAGGGACCACACAAAATCCAACGCTATGTCAATGGTCCATGATATGAATGAAGCAGATCTCTCTCTCTCCCACAGTGGGAAGTCCCAGCCTGGTTCTGGACAATGAAACTCAACCGGCCAGCTGGATAGACCCCAAACCAATGTCTACAGACCTAAGACCAAGAAGACCCCACATGTGACCACTTCTCTCCACTTTCCTGTTCTCCAGGTTGCTCCTCTGGGTGCAGTTCTGCCCATTTCCAGTGCTCCGTGGGTAAATGCGTTCCCTACATTCACCGCTGTGATGGGCACGATGACTGCGGGGACTTCAGCGATGAGAGGGACTGCTTCTGTCCATCCAGTGAGTTTCAGTGTCCGGAGGGACTTTGTCTGTCCAAGGAGAAGGTGTGTGATGGCCACCGAGACTGCGGAAATGGAGCAGATGAAATAGTGTGCACAGGTAACCACTCAGGGAGTCACTAGAGACAGTCAGAGGAGACCCAGCTTTATATAGAAATGATGGGCGCTGGGGTGAGGAGACTCAGCTTTATATAGAATTGATGGGCGCTCAGGTGAGGAGACCGAGCTTTATATAGAAATGATGGGCGCTGGGGTGAGGAGACCCAGCTTTATATAGAAATGATGGGCGCTGGGGTGAGGAGACCCAGCTTTATATAGAAATGATGGGCGCTGGGGTGAGGAGACTCAGCTTTATATAGAATTGATGGGCGCTCAGGTGAGGAGACCGAGCTTTATATAGAAATGATGGGCGCTGGGGTGAGGAGACCCAGCTTTATATAGAAATGATGGGCGCTGGGGTGAGGAGACCCAGCTTTATATAGAAATGATGGGCGCTGGGGTGAGGAGACTCAGCTTTATATAGAATTGATGGGCGCTCAGGTGAGGAGACCCAGCTTTATATAGAAATGATGGGCGCTCGGATGAAGAGATCCTGAACACTTCTATGGTCTCCTCATCTTGGTGTCTCCATGATGGGTTGAATGTCCTCAGACTTGTTTCTCTTGTCCTAGGCCTTGGGACGTGTTCTTCAGGGTTCTGGGTCTGTGGAGATGGATCCTGCATCAGATCAGACAAGTTGTGTGATGGGAAATATGACTGCACTGATGGAGCGGATGAGGATCGGGTCCAGTGCACGTCTTCACCACCAGACAACACATGGTTAACTCCACCGACATCATCCAATCACACAACAGGTGAATAATAGTAATCTCTGACCAACTCCATGTTCTCTAACTCCAGTGGATCCTTATCACAGTCCCTCATCACTGGATCCTTATCATAGTCCCCCATCACTGGATCCTTATCACAGTCCCCCTCACTGGATCCTTATCACAGTCCCCCATCACTGGATCCTTATCATAGTCCCCCATCACTGGATCCTTATCACAGCCCCCCATCACTGGATCCTTATCACAGTCCCCCATCACTGGATCCTTATCATAGTCTCCATCACTGGATCCTTATCATAGTCCCCATCACTGGATCCTTATCACAGTCCCCCATCACTGGATCCTTATCATAGTCTCCATCACTGGATCCTTATCACAGTCCCTCATCACTGGATCCTTATCATAGTCCCCCATCACTGGATCCTTATCACAGTCCCCCATCACTGGATCCTTATCACAGTCCCCCATCACTGGATCCTTATCACAGTCCCCCATCACTGGATCCTTATCATAGTCTCCATCACTGGATCCTTATCATAGTCCCCATCACTGGATCCTTATCACAGTCCCCCATCACTGGATCCTTATCACAGTCCCCCATCACTGGATACTTATCACAGTCCCCATCACTGGATCCTTATCACAGTCCCCCATCACTGGATCCTTATCACAGTCCCCATCACTGGATCCTTATCACAGTCCCCATCACTGGATCCTTATCATAGTTCCCATCAATGGATCCTTATCATAGTCCCCCATCACTGGATCCTTATCACAGTCCCCAATCACTGGATCCTTATCACAGTCCCCCATCACTGGATCCTTTTCACAGTCCCCCATCACTGGATCCTTATCACAGTCCCCATCACTCGATCCTTATCACAGTCCTCCATCACTGGATCCTTATCACAGTCCCCCATCACTGGATCCTTATCACAGTCCCCCATCACTGGATCCTTATCACAGTCCCCATCACTGGATCCTTATCACAGTCCCCATCACTGGATCCTTATCACAGTCCCCATCACTGGATCCTTATCATAGTCCCCATCAATGGATCCTTATCATAGTCCCCCATCACTGGATCCTTATCACAGTCCCCCATCACTGGATCCTTATCACAGTCCCCATCACTGGATCCTTATCACAGTCCCCATCACTGGATCCTTATGATAGTCCCCATCACTGGATCCTTATCACAGTCCCCCATCACTGGATCCTTATCACAGTCCTCCATCACTGGATCCTTATCACAGTCCCCCATCACTGGATCCTTATCATAGTCCCTCATCACTGGATCCTTATCATAGTCCCCATCACTGGATCCTTATCACAGTCCCCCATCACTGGATCCTTATCACAGTCCCCATCACTGGATCCTTATCACAGTCCCCATCACTGGATCCTTATCACAGTCCCCATCACTGGATCCTTATCATAGTCCCCATCAATGGATCCTTATCATAGTCCCCCATCACTGAATCCTTATCACAGTCCCCCATCACTGGATCCTTATCACAGTCCCCATCACTGGATCCTTATCACAGTCCCCATCACTGGATCCTTATCACAGTCCCCATCACTGGATCCTTATCATAGTCCCCATCAATGGATCCTTATCATAGTCCCCCATCACTGGATCCTTATCACAGTCCTCATCACTGGATCCTTATCACAGTCCCCCATCACTGGATCCTTATCATAGTCCCCATCACTGGATCCTTATCATAGTCCCCATCACTGGATCCTTATCACAGTCCCCATCACTGGATCCTTATCACAGTCCCCATCACTGGATCCTTATCACAGTCCCCATCACTGGATCCTTATGATAGTCCCATCACTGGATCCTTATCATAGTCCCCCATCACTGGATCCTTATCACAGTCCTCCATCACTGGATCCTTATCACAGTCCCCATCACTGGATCCTTATCATAGTCCCTCATCACTGGATCCTTATCATAGTCCCCATCACTGGATCCTTATCACAGTCCCCCATCACTGGATCCTTATCACAGTCCCCCATCACTGGATCCTTATCACAGTCCCCATCACTGGATCCTTATCATAGTCCCCATCAATGGATCCTTATCATAGTCCCCCATCACTGGATCCTTATCACAGTCCCCCATCACTGGATCCTTATCACAGTCCCCCATCACTGGATCCTTATCACAGTCCCCCATCACTGGATCCTTATCACAGTACCCCATCACTGGATCCTTATCACAGTCCCCCATCACTGGATCCTTATCACAGTCCCCATCACTGAATCCTTATCACAGTCCCCCATCACTGGATCCTTATCACAGTCCCCCATCACTGGATCCTTATCACAGTCCCCCATCACTGGATCCTTATCACAGTCCCCATCACTGGATCCTTATCACAGTCCCCATCACTGGATCCTTATCACAGTCCCCATCACTGGATCCTTATCATAGTCCCCATCAATGGATCCTTATCATAGTCCCCCATCACTGGATCCTTATCACAGTCCTCATCACTGGATCCTTATCACAGTCCCCCATCACTGGATCCTTATCATAGTCCCTCATCACTGGATCCTTATCATAGTCCCCATCACTGGATCCTTATCACAGTCCCCCATCACTGGATCCTTATCACAGTCCCCATCACTGGATCCTTATCACAGTCCCCATCACTGGATCCTTATCATAGTCCCCATCAATGGATCCTTATCATAGTCCCCCATCACTGGATCCTTATCACAGTCCTCATCACTGGATCCTTATCACAGTCCCCCATCACTGGATCCTTATCATAGTCCCCATCACTGGATCCTTATCATAGTCCCCATCACTGGATCCTTATCACAGTCCCCATCACTGGATCCTTATCACAGTCCCCATCACTGGATCCTTATCACAGTCCCCATCACTGGATCCTTATGATAGTCCCATCACTGGATCCTTATCATAGTCCCCCATCACTGGATCCTTATCACAGTCCTCCATCACTGGATCCTTATCACAGTCCCCATCACTGGATCCTTATCATAGTCCCTCATCACTGGATCCTTATCATAGTCCCCATCACTGGATCCTTATCACAGTCCCCCATCACTGGATCCTTATCACAGTCCCCCATCACTGGATCCTTATCACAGTCCCCATCACTGGATCCTTATCATAGTCCCCATCAATGGATCCTTATCATAGTCCCCCATCACTGGATCCTTATCACAGTCCCCCATCACTGGATCCTTATCACAGTCCCCCATCACTGGATCCTTATCACAGTCCCCCATCACTGGATCCTTATCACAGTACCCCATCACTGGATCCTTATCACAGTCCCCCATCACTGGATCCTTATCACAGTCCCCATCACTGAATCCTTATCACAGTCCCCCATCACTGGATACTTATCACAGTCCCCCATCACTGGATCCTTATCACAGTCCCCCATCACTGGATCCTTATCACAGTCCCCATCACTGGATCCTTATCACAGTCCCCATCACTGGATCCTTATCACAGTCCCCATCACTGGATCCTTATCATAGTCCCCATCAATGGATCCTTATCATAGTCCCCCATCACTGGATCCTTATCACAGTCCTCATCACTGGATCCTTATCACAGTCCCCCATCACTGGATCCTTATCATAGTCCCCATCACTGGATCCTTATCATAGTCCCCATCACTGGATCCTTATCACAGTCCCCATCACTGGATCCTTATCACAGTCCCCATCACTGGATCCTTATCACAGTCCCCATCACTGGATCCTTATGATAGTCCCCATCACTGGATCCTTATCATAGTCCCCCATCACTGGATCCTTATCACAGTCCTCCATCACTGGATCCTTATCACAGTCCCCATCACTGGATCCTTATCATAGTCCCTCATCACTGGATCCTTATCACAGTCCCCCATCACTGGATCCTTATCACAGTCCCCCATCACTGGATCCTTATCACAGTCCCCATCACTGGATCCTTATCATAGTCCCCATCACTGGATCCTTATCATAGTCCCCATCAATGGATCCTTATCATAGTCCCCCATCACTGGATCCTTATCACAGTCCCCCATCACTGGATCCTTATCACAGTCCCCCATCACTGGATCCTTATCACAGTCCCCCATCACTGGATCCTTATCACAGTCCCCCATCACTGAATCCTTATCACAGTCCCCATCACTGGATCCTTATCATAGTCCCCATCAATGGATCCTTATCATAGTCCCCCATCACTGGATCCTTATCACAGTCCCCCATCACTGGATCCTTATCACAGTCCCCCATCACTGGATCCTTATCACAGTCCCCATCACTGGATCCTTATCACAGTCCCCATCACTGGATCCTTATCACAGTCCCCATCACTGTATCCTTATCATAGTTCCCATCAATGGATCCTTATCATAGTCCCCCATCACTGGATCCTTATCACAGTCCTCATCACTGGATCCTTATCACAGTCCCCCATCACTGGATCCTTATCATAGTCCCCATCACTGGATCCTTATCATAGTCCCCATCACTGGATCCTTATCACAGTCCCCATCACTGGATCCTTATCACAGTCCCCATCACTGGATCCTTATCACAGTCCCCATCACTGGATCCTTATGATAGTCCCCATCACTGGATCCTTATCATAGTCCCCCATCACTGGATCCTTATCACAGTCCTCCATCACTGGATCCTTATCACAGTCCCCATCACTGGATCCTTATCATAGTCCCTCATCACTGGATCCTTATCACAGTCCCCCATCACTGGATCCTTATCACAGTCCCCCATCACTGGATCCTTATCACAGTCCCCATCACTGGATCCTTATCATAGTCCCCATCACTGGATCCTTATCATAGTCCCCATCAATGGATCCTTATCATAGTCCCCCATCACTGGATCCTTATCACAGTCCCCCATCACTGGATCCTTATCACAGTCCCCCATCACTGGATCCTTATCACAGTCCCCCATCACTGGATCCTTATCACAGTCCCCCATCACTGAATCCTTATCACAGTCCCCATCACTGGATCCTTATCATAGTCCCCATCAATGGATCCTTATCATAGTCCCCCATCACTGGATCCTTATCACAGTCCTCATCACTGGATCCTTATGACAGTCCCCCATCACTGGATCCTTATCATAGTCCCTATCACTGGATCCTTATCATAGTCCCCATCACTGGATCCTTATCATAGTCCCCATCACTGGATCCTTATAACAGTCCCCATCACTGGATCCTTATCACAGTTCCCATCACTGGATCCTTATCACAGTCCCCATCACTGGATCCTTATGATAGTCCCCATCACTGGATCCTTATCACAGTCCCCATCACTGGATCCTTATGATAGTCCCCATCACTGGATCCTTATCACAGTCCCCATCACTGGATCCTTATCACAGTCCCCCATCACTGGATCCTTATCACATTCCCCCATCACTGGATCCTAATCACAGTCCCCATCACTGGATCCTTATCACGGTCCCCATAACTGGATCTTTATCACGGTCCCCCATCACTGGATCCTTTTTATCTAAATCCTCATTCTCTGTATTCCTTGACACCTGTCACTCTACATCCCTATTCCATATTCTAGATCCTGGTCTGGATCCCATCACTGGATCCTTATCACAGTCCCCATCACTGGATCCTTATGATAGTCCCCATCACTGGATCCTTATCATAGTCCCCCATCACTGGATCCTTATCACAGTCCTCCATCACTGGATCCTTATCACAGTCCCCATCACTGGATCCTTATCATAGTCCCTCATCACTGGATCCTTATCACAGTCCCCCATCACTGGATCCTTATCACAGTCCCCCATCACTGGATCCTTATCACAGTCCCCATCACTGGATCCTTATCATAGTCCCCATCACTGGATCCTTATCATAGTCCCCATCAATGGATCCTTATCATAGTCCCCCATCACTGGATCCTTATCACAGTCCCCCATCACTGGATCCTTATCACAGTCCCCCATCACTGGATCCTTATCACAGTCCCCCATCACTGGATCCTTATCACAGTCCCCCATCACTGAATCCTTATCACAGTCCCCATCACTGGATCCTTATCATAGTCCCCATCAATGGATCCTTATCATAGTCCCCCATCACTGGATCCTTATCACAGTCCTCATCACTGGATCCTTATCACAGTCCCCCATCACTGGATCCTTATCATAGTCCCTATCACTGGATCCTTATCATAGTCCCCATCACTGGATCCTTATCATAGTCCCCATCACTGGATCCTTATAACAGTCCCCATCACTGGATCCTTATCACAGTTCCCATCACTGGATCCTTATCACAGTCCCCATCACTGGATCCTTATGATAGTCCCCATCACTGGATCCTTATGATAGTCCCCATCACTGGATCCTTATCACAGTCCCCATCACTGGATCCTTATCACAGTCCCCCATCACTGGATCCTTATCACATTCCCCCATCACTGGATCCTAATCACAGTCCCCATCACTGGATCCTTATCACGGTCCCCATAACTGGATCTTTATCACGGTCCCCCATCACTGGATCCTTTTTATCTAAATCCTCATTCTCTGTATTCCTTGACACCTGTCACTCTACATCCCTATTCCATATTCTAGATCCTGGTCTCCTGTTTTATTATATCATTTTCTCATATCACACTGGATCCCTGTTTGCTGTCACCCTAGATCCCCACCTGCTGTCACCCTAGATCCCCGCCAGCTGTCATTCTAGATCCCCGCCTGCCGTCACTCTAGATCCCGGCCGCCCCGTCACTCTAGATCCCGGCCTGCCGTCACTCTAGATCCTGGCCTGCCGTCACTCTAGATCTCCACCTGCCATCACTCTAGATCCCCACCTGCTGTCACTCCAGATCCCTGCTGTCACTCTAGATCCCTGCCTGCTGTCACTCTAGATCCCTGCCTGCCGTCACTCCAGATCCCCGCTGCCACTCTAGATCCCTGCCTGCTGTCACTCTAGATCCCTGCCTGCTGCCACTCTAGATCCCTGCCTGCCGTCACTCTAGATCCCCACCTGCTGTTACTCCAGATCCCTGCTGTCACTTTAGATCCCCACCTGCTGTCACTCCAGATTCCTGCTGTCACTCTAGATCCCTGCCTGCGGTCACTCTAGATCCCCGCCTGCTGTCACTCTAGATTCCCGCCTGCTGTCACTCTAGATTCCCGCCTGCTGTCACTCTAGATCCCTGCCTGCTGTCACTCCAGATTCCTGATGTTACTCTAGATCCCTGCCTGCCGTCACTCTAGATCACCGCCTGCCGTCACTCTAGATCACCACCTACTGTCACTCTAGATCACCGCCTGCTGTCACTCTAGATCCCTGCCTCCCATCACTCTAGATCCCTGCCTCCCATCACTCTAGATCCCTGCCTGCTGTCACTCTAGATCCCTGCCTGCTGTCACTCTAGATCCCTGCCTGCTGTCACTCTAGATCTTTGCCTGCCGTCACTCTAGATCTTTGCCTGCTGTCACTCTAGATCTTTTTGTGTTGTCACTCTAGATCCCCGCCTCCCATCACTCTAGATCCCTGCCTGCTGTCACTCTAGATCCCTGCCTCCCATCACTCTAGAGTCCCCATCACACAGTCCCCATCACTGGATCCTTATGATAGTCCCCATCACTGGATCCTTATCACAGTCCCCCATCACTGGATCCTCATCACAGTCCCCATCACTGGATCCTTATCACAGTCCCCATAACTGGATCCTTATCACGGTCCCCCATCACTGGATCCTTTTTATCTAAATCCCCATTCTCTGTATTCCTTGACACCTGTCACTCTACATCCCTATTCCATATTCTAGATCCTGGTCTCCTGTCTTACTATATTATTTTCTCATATCACACTGGATCCCCGCCTGCTGTCACCCTAGATCCCCGCCTGCTGTCACTCTAGATCCCAGACTGCCGTCACTCTAGATCCCCACCTGCCGTCACTCTAGATCCCCACCTGCTGTCACTCCAGATCCCTGCTGTCACTCTAGATCCCTGCCTGCTGTCACTCTAGATCCCTGCCTGCCGTTACTCCAGATCCCCGCTGTCACTCTAGATCCCTGCCTGCTGTCACTCTAGATCCCTGCCTGCTGTCACCCTAGATCCCTGCCTGCTGTCACTCTAGATCCCTGCCTGCCGTCACTCTAGATCCTCACCTGCTGTCACTCCAGATCCCTGCTGTCACTTTAGATCCCCGCCTGCCATCACTCCAGATTCCTGCTGTCACTCTAGATCCCTGCCTGCGGCCACTCTAGATCCCCGCCTGCTGTCACTCTAGATCCCTGCCTGCTGTCACTCTACATCCCTGCCTGCTGTCACTCCAGATTCCTGACTCCCATCACTCTAGATCCCCACCTGCCACCACTCTAGATCCCCACCTGCTGTCACTCCAGTTCCCTGCTGTTACTCTAGATCCCTGCCTGCCGTCACTCTAGATCCTCACCTGCTGTCACTCTAGGTCACCGCCTGCCGTCACTCTAGATCATTGCCTGCCGTCACTCTAGATCACCGCCTGCCGTCACTCTAGATCGCCACCTGCCGTCACTCTAGATCGCCACCTGCCGTCATGCTAGATCGCCGCCTGCTGTCACTCTAGATCCCTGCCTCCCATCACTCTAGATCCCTGCCTGCTGTCACTCTAGATCTTTGCCTGCCGTCACTCTAGATCTTTGCCTGCTCTCACTCTAGATCTTTTTGTGCCTTCACTCTAGATCCCCGCCTCCCATCACTCTAGATCCCTGCCTGCTGTCACTCTAGATCCTTGCCTCCCATCACTCTAGATCCCCACCTGCCGTCACTCTAGATCCCCGCCTGCCGTCACTCTAGATGCCCGCCTGCCGTCACTCTAGATCCCCGCCTGCCGTCACTCTAGATCACCGCCTGCTGTCACTCTAGATCCCTGCCTCCCATCACTCTAGATCCCTGCCTCCCATCACTCTAGATCCCTGCCTGCTGTCACTCTAGATCCCTGCCTGCTGTCACTCTAGATCTTTGCCTGCCGTCACTCTAGATCTTTGCCTGCTGTCACTCTAGATCTTTTTGTGTTGTCACTCTAGATCCCCGCCTCCCATCACTCTAGATCCCTGCCTGCTGTCACTCTAGATCCCTGCCTCCCATCACTCTAGAGTCCCCATCACACAGTCCCCATCACTGGATCCTTATGATAGTCCCCATCACTGGATCCTTATCACAGTCCCCCATCACTGGATCCTCATCACAGTCCCCATCACTGGATCCTTATCACAGTCCCCATAACTGGATCCTTATCACGGTCCCCCATCACTGGATCCTTTTTATCTAAATCCCCATTCTCTGTATTCCTTGACACCTGTCACTCTACATCCCTATTCCATATTCTAGATCCTGGTCTCCTGTCTTACTATATTATTTTCTCATATCACACTGGATCCCCGCCTGCTGTCACCCTAGATCCCCGCCTGCTGTCACTCTAGATCCCCGCCTGCCGTCACTCTAGATCCCCACCTGCCGTCACTCTAGATCCCCACCTGCTGTCACTCCAGATCCCTGCTGTCACTCTAGATCCCTGCCTGCTGTCACTCTAGATCCCTGCCTGCCGTTACTCCAGATCCCCGCTGTCACTCTAGATCCCTGCCTGCTGTCACTCTAGATCCCTGCCTGCTGTCACCCTAGATCCCTGCCTGCTGTCACTCTAGATCCCCGCCTGCCGTCACTCTAGATCCCCACCTGCTGTCACTCCAGATCCCTGCTGTCACTTTAGATCCCCGCCTGCCATCACTCCAGATTCCTGCTGTCACTCTAGATCCCGGCCTGCGGCCACTCTAGATCCCCGCCTGCTGTCACTCTAGATCCCTGCCTGCTGTCACTCTACATCCCTGCCTGCTGTCACTCCAGATTCCTGACTCCCATCACTCTAGATCCCCACCTGCCACCACTCTAGATCCCCACCTGCTGTCACTCCAGTTCCCTGCTGTTACTCTAGATCCCTGCCTGCCGTCACTCTAGATCCTCACCTGCCGTCACTCTAGGTCACCGCCTGCCGTCACTCTAGATCATTGCCTGCCGTCACTCTAGATCACCGCCTGCCGTCACTCTAGATCGCCACCTGCCGTCACTCTAGATCGCCACCTGCCATCATGCTAGATCGCCGCCTGCTGTCACTCTAGATCTTTGCCTGCTGTCACTCTAGATCCCTGCCTCCCGTCACTCTAGATCCCCGCCTCCCGTCACTCTAGATCCCTGCCTCCCGTCACTCTAGATCCCTGCCTCCCATCACTCTAGATCCCTGCCTTCTGTCACTCTAGATCCCTGCCTCCCATCACTCTAGATCCCTGCCTGCTGTCACTCTAGATCTTTGCCTGCCGTCACTCTAGATCTTTGCCTGCTCTCACTCTAGATCTTTTTGTGCCGTCACTCTAGATCCCCGCCTCCCATCACTCTAGATCTCTGCCTGCTGTCACTCTAGATCCCTGCCTCCCATCACTCTAGATCCCCACCTGCCGTCACTCTAGATCCCCGCCTGCCGTCACTCTAGATCCCCGCCTGCCGTCACTCTAGATCCCCGCCTGCCGTCACTCTAGATCCCCGCCTGCCGTCACTCTAGATCACCGCCTGCCGTCACTCTAGATCCCTGCCTGCCGTCACTCTAGATCCCTGCCTGCCGTCACTCTAGATCCTCGCCTGCCGTCACTCTAGATCCTCGCCTGCCGTCATTCTAGATCCCCGCCTGCCGTCACTCTAGATCCCCACCTGCTGTCACTCTAGATCCCCGCCTGCCGTCACTCTAGATCCCCGCCTGCCGTCACTCTAGATCCCCGCCTGCCGTCACTCTAGAGCCCCACCTGCCGACATTTTGATAAATTTGAGATGCGTTGGACGCCACAATCCGGATAAATCCCCCAATTGTCTTCCCCTTCTTTAGCCGGTATACCCGGGAGACGGTGCGGGCGGTACGAGTTCCAGTGCGGCAGTGGAGAGTGCAGACCCCGGGGCTGGCTGTGTGACCACGAGGTGGACTGTATGGACGCCAGTGATGAACATGACTGTAACAGAACCTGTGACCTGGACCACTACAAGTGCCCAGTGAGCGGGGAATGTATCGGCTACGGCCACCTGTGTGATGGCGTCCCTCACTGCCACGACCAGTCAGATGAAAGCATGGACAACTGCGGTAAGACCCTTCACCGCCATATCCTGCACGGTACTGTTATGTAGTCTATGATATGATGAGATGTGGGGCCCCTGGGGCTCTCGTGTTCCACTGTACAATGACGTTTGATCATCCTCAGGTTCGGCTCAGATTCCCCCCTGTCCCGGACACTTCATCTGCGCCAATAGGATGTGTGTGAACATCTCTCTGGTGTGTGATGGCGCCCCCGACTGTCCTCAGGGAGAAGATGAGAAGACGTGTGGTGAGAGCCCGGATATGGGGCATCTGAGGGGGTCAGGGCCTGATATCCGTGTTTGGAGGCGTCTGACCATAGAAAGGACGATATAAGTGTCGGTCGCCGTCCATGGATGGGTCAGTGTTTGTATCATAGGTACAGGAGGACGGAACATTATAAGACAGCCGGCCATCTTGAGTGCACGTTCTTCTGCCTTCTCTCAATGGTGGATGACTGGTCATGGATATGACGCACACTTACCTTATGGGAGCCCCATATGGACTGTGGTCACCTGACCTCAATGACCAATTACAGAGATAGTGACCGGATCTCGCACTGTCCCTGGACTATAAGCAGAACTCCAGGAACCACCATGATAGTCCGGGCTATGACCAGAAATAAACCAGTTGTCCTCATGGTCACAGATGGGTTATATGTAGCCTGCAGTGTGAGGACCCCCATAATAACTGAGGGGCACCATCATGTCTCCTCCATTTTATCTACATTTCCTTCCCTTGTAGAAAAGAGTCCGGTCACTTCACCAGCGTCACCCAACCAGACGTCTCCAACCAGCTGCCCCGAATACGTGTGCCCAGATGGGCGCTGCCTCTTGTTTAAACAGGTACATGAGGTGTGAGACATGGGGCATTAGGTGCGAGACATGAGGTGTGAGACATGGGGAGTGAGGTGTGAGACATGAGGTGTGAGACATGGGGCATTAGGTGCGAGACATAGGGAGTGAGGTGTGAGACATGGGGAGTGAGGTGCGAGACATAGGGAGTGAGGTGTGAGACATGGGGAGTGAGGTGTGAGACATGAGGTGTGAGACATGGGGCATTAGGTGCGAGACATGGGGAGTGAGGTGTGAGACATGAGGTGCGAGACATAGGGAGTGATGTGTGAGACATGAGACATAAGGTGCGAGACATAGGGAGTGAGGTGTGAGACATGAGGTGCGAGACATAGGGAGTGATGTGTGAGACATGAGACATGAGGTGTGAGACATGAGACATGAGGTGTGAGACATGGGGCATTAGGTGTGAGACATGGGGAGTGAGGTGTGAGACATGAGGTGCGAGACATGGGGAGTGAGGTGTGAGACATGAGGTGTGAGACATGGGGCATTAGGTGTGAGACATGGGGAGTGAGGTGTGAGACATGAGGTGCGAGACATGGGGAGTGAGGTGTGAGACATGAGGTGTGAGACATGGGGCATTAGGTGCGAGACATAGGGAGTGAGGTGTGAGACATGAGACATGAGGTGTGAGACATAGGGAGTGATGTGTGAGACATGAGACATGAGGTGTGAGACATGGGGCATTAGGTGTGAGACATGAGGTGTGAGACATAGGGAGTGAGGTGTGAGACATGGGGCATTAGGTGCGAGACATGGGAAGTGAGGTGTGAGACATGAGACATGAGGTGTGAGGTGTGAGACATGGGGCATTAGGTGCGAGACATGGGGAGTGAGGTGTGAGAAATGAGACATGAGGTGTGAGGTGTGAGACATGGGGCATTAGGTGCGAGACATGAGACATGAGGTGTGAGACATGAGACATGAGGTGTGAGACATGGAGCATTAGGTGTGAGACATGAGACATGAGGTGTGAGACATGGGGCATTAGGTGTGAGACATGAGGTGTGAGACATGAGACATGAGGTGTGAGACATAGGGAGTGAGGTGTGAGACATGGGGCATTAGGTGCGAGACATGGGAAGTGAGGTGTGAGACATGAGACATGAGGTGTGAGACATGGGGCATTAGGTGCGAGACATGGGGAGTGAGGTGTGAGACATGAGACATGAGGTGTGAGACATGGGGAGTGAGGTGTGAGACATGAGGTGTGAGACATGGGGCATTAGGTGCGAGACATGGGGAGTGAGGTGTGAGACATGAGACATGAGGTGTGAGACATAGGGAGTGATGTGTGAGACATGAGACATGAGGTGTGAGACATGGGGCATTAGGTGTGAGACATGAGGTGTGAGACATAGGGAGTGAGGTGTGAGACATGGGGCATTAGGTGCGAGACATGGGAAGTGAGGTGTGAGACATGAGACATGAGGTGTGAGGTGTGAGACATGGGGAGTGAGGTGTGAGACATGGGGAGTGAGGTGTGAGGTGTGAGACATGAGGTGTGAGACATAGGGAGTGATGTGTGAGACATGGGGCATTAGGTGCGAGACATGGGAAGTGAGGTGTGAGACATGAGACATGAGGTGTGAGACATGGGGCATTAGGTGCGAGACATGGGGAGTGAGGTGTGAGACATGGGGCATTAGGTGCGACACATGGGGAGTGAGGTGTGAGACATGAGACATGAGGTGTGAGACATGGGGCATTAGGTGCGAGACATGGGGAGTGAGGTGTGAGACATGAGGTGTGAGACATGGGGCATTAGGTGCGAGACATGGGGAGTGAGGTGTGAGAAATGAGACATGAGGTGTGAGGTGTGAGACATGGGGCATTAGGTGCGAGACATGAGACATGAGGTGTGAGACATGAGACATGAGGTGTGAGACATGAGACATGAGGTGTGAGACATGGGGCATTAGGTGTGAGACATGAGACATGAGGTGTGAGACATGGGGCATTAGGTGCGAGACATGAGGTGTGAGACATGAGACATGAGGTGTGAGACATAGGGAGTGATGTGTGAGACATGGGGCATTAGGTGCGAGACATGGGAAGTGAGGTGTGAGACATGAGACATGAGGTGTGAGACATGGGGCATTAGGTGCGAGACATGGGGAGTGAGGTGTGAGACATGAGACATGAGGTGTGAGGTGTGAGACATGAGACATGAGGTGTGAGGTGTGAGACATGAGGTGTGAGACATGGGGAGTGAGGTGTGAGACATGAGGTGTGAGACATGAGACATGAGACATGAGGTGTGAGACATGGGGCATTAGGTGCGAGACATGGGGAGTGAGGTGTGAGAAATGAAACATGAGGTGCGAGACATGGGGAGTGAGGTGTGAGACATGAGGTGTGAGACATGGGGAGTGAGGTGTGAGAAATGAAACATGAGGTGTAAGGTGTGAGACATGGGGCATTAGGTGCGAGACATGAGACATGAGGTGTGAGACATGGGGCATTAGGTGCGAGACATGGGGAGTGAGGTGTGAGAAATGAAACATGAGGTGTGAGGTGTGAGACATGGGGCATGAGGTGCGAGACATGAGACATGAGGTGTGAGACATGAGACATGAGGTGTGAGGTATAATATATGTTGTGTGCGGTATATGATATGAAGTGTGCTTTATAATATATGAGGTGTGTGGTATAATATATGAGGAGTGCGGTATAATATATGAGGAGTGCGGTATAATATATGAGGAGTGCGGTATAATATATGAGGTGTGCGGTATAATATATGAGGTGTGCGGTATAATATATGAGGAGTGCGGTATAATATATGAGGTGTGCGGTATAATATATGAGGTGTGCGGTATAATATATGAGGTGTGCGGTATATGATATGAGGTGTGCGGTATAATATTTGAGGTGTGCGGTATAAGATATGAGGTGTGCGGTATAATATATGAGGTGTGCGGTATAATATATAAAGAGTGCGGTATAATATATGAGGAGTGCGGTATAATATATGAGGTGTGCGGTATATGATATGAGGTGTGCGGTATAATATATGAAATGTGCGGTATAATATATGAAATGTGCGCTATAAGATATGAGGTGTGCGGTATAAGATATGAGGTGTGCGGTATAATATATGAGGTGTGCGGTATAATATATGAAATGTGCGGTATAAGATATGAGTTGTGCGGTATAAGATATGAGGTGTGCGGTATAATATATGAGGTGTGCGGTATATGATATGAGGTGTGCGATATAATATATGAGGTGTGCGGTATATGATATGAGGTGTGCGGTATAATATATGTAATGTGCGGCATAAGAAATGATGTGTGCGGTATACGATATGATGTGTGCGGTATAAGATATGAGGTGTGCGGTATAATATATGAGGTGTGCGGTATAATATATGAAATGTGCGGTATAAGATATGAGGTGTGCGGTATAAGATATGAGGTGTGCGGTATAATATATGAGGTGTGCGGTATATGATATGAGGTGTGCGGTATAATATATGAAATGTGCGGCATAAGAAATGATGTGTGCGGTATAAGATATGATGTGTGCGGTATAAGATATGATGTGTGCGGTATAAGATATGAGGTGTGTGGTATAATATATGAGGTGGGCGGTATAATGTATGAGGTGTGCGGTATAAGATATGAGGTGTGTGGTATAATATATGAGGTGTGCGGTATATGATATGAGGTGTACGGTATAATATATGATGTGTGAGGTATAATATATGCTGTGTGCGGTATAATATATGAGGTGTGCGGTATAATATATGAGGAGTGCGGTATAATATATGAGGTGTGTGGTATAATATATGAGGTGTGCGGTATAATATATGAGGTGTGTGGTATAATAT
This sequence comes from Hyla sarda, assembly GCF_029499605.1. Lineage (NCBI taxonomy): Eukaryota > Metazoa > Chordata > Amphibia > Anura > Hylidae > Hyla > Hyla sarda. The sequence continues at coordinate 76,145 of NW_026607788.1, forward strand.
ATGAGGTGTGCGGTATATGATATGAGGTGTGCGGTATAATATATGAGGTGTGCGGTATATGATATTAGGTGTACGGTATAATATATGAGGTGTGCGGTATAATATATGAGGTGTACGGTATAATATATGAGGTGTGCGGTATAATATATGAGGTGTACGGTATAATATATGAGGTGTACGGTATAATATATGAGGTGTGCGGTATATGATATGAGGTGTGCGGTATATGATATGAGGTGTGCGGTATATGATATGAGGTGTGCGGTATAATATATGAGGTGTGCGGTATAATATATGAGGTGTGCGGTATAATATATGAGGAGTGCGGTATAATATATGAGGTGTGCGATATAATATATGAGGTGTGCGGTATATGATATGAGGTGTGCTGTATAATATATGAGGAGTGCGGTATAATATATGAGGTGTGCGATATAATATATGAGGTGTGCGGTATATGATATGAGGTGTGCGGTATATGATATGAGGTGTGCGGTATAATATATGAGGTGTGCGGTATAATATATGAGGTGTGCGGTATAATATATAAAGAGTGCGGTATAATATATGAGGTGTGCGGTATAATATATGAGGTGTGCGGTATATGATATGAGGTGTGCTGTATAATATAAGAGGTGTGCGGTTTAATATATGATGTGTGCGGTATAATATATGAGGTGTGCGGTATAATATATGCTGTGTGAGGTATAATATATGAGGTATGTGGTATAATATATGAGGTGTGCGGTATATGATATGAGGTGTGCCGTATAATATATGAGGTGTGCGGTATAATATATGAGGTGTGCGGTATAATATATGATGTGTGAGGTATAATATATGCTGTGTGCGGTATAATATATGAGGGGTGCAGTATATATGATATGAGGTGTGCGGTTTAATATATGAGGTGTGCGGTATATGATATGAGGTGTACGTTATAATATGAGGTGTGCGGTATATGATATGAGGTATACGGTATAATATATGCTGTGTGCGGTATAATATATGAGGTGTGCGGTATATGATATGAGGTGTATGGTATAATAAATGAGGTGTGCGGTATATGATATGAGGTGTACGGTATAATATATGAGGTGTGCGGTATATGATATGAGGTGTACGGTATAATAAATGAGGTGTGCGGTATATGATATGAAGTGTACGGTATAATATATGAGGTGTGAGGTATAATATATGCTGTGTGCGGTATAATATATGAGGTGTGCGGTATAATATATGAGGTGTGCGGTATATTATATGAGGTGTGCGGTATAATATATGAGGTGTGCGGTATATGATATGAGGTGTGCGGTATAATATATCAGGTGTGCGGTATATGATATCAGGTGTACGGTATAATATATGAGGTGTGCGGTATAATATATGAGGTGTACGGTATAATGTGTGAGGTGTGCGGTATATGATATGAGGTGTGCGGTATAATATATCAGGTGTGCGGTATAATATATCAGGTGTTTGGTATATGATATGAGGTGTACGGTATAATAAATGAGGTGTGCGGTATATGATATGAAGTGTACGGTATAATATATGAGGTGTGCGGTATAATATATGAGGTGTGCGGTATATGATATGAGGTGTACGGTATAATATATGATGTGTGAGGTATAATATATGCTGTGTGCGGCATAATATATGAGGTGTGCGGTATAATATATGAGGTGTGCGGTATATGATATGAGGTGTGCGGTATAATATATGAGGTGTACGGTATAACGTATGAGGTGTGCGGTATATGATATGAGGTGTGCGGTATAATATATGAGGTGTGCGGTATATGATATGAGGTGTGCGGTATAATATATCAGGTGTGCGGTATATGATATCAGGTGTACGGTATAATATATGAGGTGTGCGGTATAATATATGAAATGTGCAGTATAAGATATGAGGTGTGCGGTATAAGATATGAGGTGTGCGGTATAATATATGAGGTGTGCGGTATATGATATGAGGTGTGCGATATAATATATGAGGTGTGCGGTATATGATATGAGGTGTGCGGTATAATATATGAAATGTGCGGCATAAGAAATGATGTGTGCGGTATAAGATATGATGTGTGCGGTATAAGATATGATGTGTGCGGTATAAGATATGATGTGTGCGGTATAAGATATGAGGTGTGTGGTATAATATATGAGGTGGGCGGTATAATGCATGAGGTGTGCGGTATAAGATATGAGGTGTGTGGTATAATATATGAGGTGTGCGGTATATGATATGAGGTGTACGGTATAATATATGATGTGTGAGGTATAATATATGCTGTGTGCGGTATAATATATGAGGTGTGCGGTATAATATATGAGGAGTGCGGTATAATATATGAGGTGTGTGGTATAATATATGAGGTGTGCGGTATAATATATGAGGTGTGTGGTATAATATATGAGGTGTGCGGTATATGATATGAGGTGTGCGGTATAATATATGAGGTGTGCGGTATATGATATTAGGTGTACGGTATAATATATGAGGTGTGCGGTATAATATATGAGGTGTACGGTATAATATATGAGGTGTACGGTATAATATATGAGGTGTGCGGTATATGATATGAGGTGTGCGGTATATGATATGAGGTGTGCGGTATATGATATGAGGTGTGCGGTATATGATATGAGGTGTGCGGTATAATATATGAGGTGTGCGGTATAATATATGAGGTGTGCGGTATAATATATGAGGTGTGCGGTATAATATATGAGGTGTGCGGTATATGATATGAGGTGTGCTGTATAATATAAGAGGTGTGCGGTTTAATATATGATGTGTGCGGTATAATATATGAGGTGTGCGGTATAATATATGCTGTGTGAGGTATAATATATGAGGTGTGCGGTATATGATATGAGGTGTGCCGTATAATATATGAGGTGTGCGGTATAATATATGAGGTGTGCGGTATAATATATGATGTGTGAGGTATAATATATGCTGTGTGCGGTATAATATATGAGGGGTGCGGTATATATGATATGAGGTGTGCGGTATAATATATGAGGTGTGCGGTATATGATATGAGGTGTACGTTATAATATGAGGTGTGCGGCATATGATATGAGGTGTGCGGTATATGATATGAGGTGTACGGTATAATATATGAGGTGTGCGGTATATGATATGAGGTGTACGGTATAATAAATGAGGTGTGCGGTATATGATATGAAGTGTACGGTATAATATATGAGGTGTGCGGTATAATATATGAGGTGTGTGGTATATGATATGAGGTGTACGGTATAATATATGATGTGGGAGGTATAATATATGCTGTGAGCGGTATAATATATGAGGTGTGCGGTATAATATATGAGGTGTGCAGTATAATATATGAGGTGTGCGGTATAATATATGAGGTGTGCGGTATATGATATGAGGTGTGCGGTATAATATATGAGGTGTGCGGTATATGATATCAGGTGTACGGTATAATATATGAGGTGTGCGGTATAATATATGAGGTGTACGGTATTATGTATGAGGTGTGCGGTATATGATATGAGGTGTGCGGTATAATATATGAGGTGCGGTTTGCGGCACATGTCCTCCTGACAGAATTGTTATGTCTCTAGGTCTGTAATGGGGTCCCTGACTGTGAGGATGAATCTTTGGGCCCTGTAGGCTCCGATGAGAAGGAATGTGGATTCTGGAGTCCATGGGGGCCATGGAGCGACTGCAGCCAATCCTGTGGGAGCGGAACACAGAGCAGACGCCGCGTGTGCACCAACCCATCCGGTGATATCCTGAGACAGTGTCGGGGGGAGGAGAGCGAGGCACAGCAGTGCTTCACCGTGTCCTGCCCAGGTACAGACCTCAATGATGGATCAGATATATAGGATTGGTGATGGCCTGAGCTGTAGTCATATATCCCAGGATCACTGCAGTCACATATTATCCCAGAATCCCTGCAGTCACATATTATCCCAGAATCCCTGCAGTCACAGAATATCCCAGGATCCCTGCAATCACAGAATATACCAGAATCCCTGCAGTCACAGAATATCCCAGAATCCCTGTAGTCACAGAATATCCCAGAATCCCTGCAGTCACAGAATATCCCAGAATCCCTGCAGTCACAGAATATCCCAGAATCTCTGCAGTCACAGAATATCCCAGAATCTCTGCAGTCAAAGAATATCCCATAATCTCTACAGTCACAGAATATTCCAGAATCCCTGTAGTCACAGAATATCCCAGAATCCCTGTAGTCACAGAATATCCCAGAATCCCCGCAGTCACAGAATATCCCAGAATCTCTACAGTTACAGAATATCCCAGGATCCCTGCAGTCACAGAATATCCCAGAATCCCTGCAGTCACATGATATCCCAGAATCCCTGCAGTCACAGAATATCCCAGAATCCCTGCAGTCACAGAATATCCCAGAATCCCTGCAGTCACAGAATATCCCAGAATCCCAGCAGTCACAGAATATCCCAGAATCCCCGCAGTCACAGAATATCCCAGATTCTCTGCAGTCACAGAATATCCCAGAATCCCTGCAGTCACAGAATATCCCAGAATCACATCAGTCACAGAATATTCCAGAATCCCTGCAGTCACAGAATATCCCAGGATCTCTGCAGTCACGTATTATCCCAGAATCCCTGCAGTCACAGAATATCCCAGAATCTCTACAGTCACAGAATATCCCAGAATCCCTGTAGTCACAGAATTTCCCAGAATCCCTGTAGTCACAGAATATCCCAGAATCCCGCAGTCACAGAATATCCCAGAATCTCTACAGTTACAGAATATCCCAGGATCCCTGCAGTCACAGAATATCCCAGAATGCCTGCAGTCACAGAATAACCCAGAATCCCCGCAGTCACAGAATATCCCAGAATCTCTACAGTTACAGAATATCCCAGAATCCCTGCAGTCACAGAATATCCCAGAATCCCTGCAGTCACATATTATCCCAGAATCCCTGTAGTCACAGAATATCCCAGGATCTCTGCAGTCACGGAATATTCCAGGATCCCTGAATTCACAGAATATTCCAGGATCACTACCGTCACAGAATATTCCAGGATCACTGCAGTCACAGAATATCCATGAATCCCTGCAGTCACAGAATATCCCAGAATCCCTGCAGTCACAGAATATCCCAGAATCCCTGCAGTCACAGAATATCCCAGAATCCCTGCAGTCACAGAATATCCCAGAATCCCTGCAATCACAGAATATCCCAGAATCTCTACAGTCACAGAATATCCCAGAATCCCTGCAGTCACAGAATATCCCAGAATCCCTGCAGTCACAGAATATCCCAGAATCCCTGCAGTCACAGAATATCCCAGAATCCCTGCAGTCACAGAATATCCCTGAATCCCTGCAGTCACAGAATATCCCAGAATCTCTACAGTCACAGAATATCCCAGAATCCCTGCAGTCACAGAATATCCCAGAATCTCTACAGTCACATATTATCCCAGAATCCCTGAAGTCACAGAATATCCCAGAATCTCTACAGTCACAGAATTTCCCAGAATCCCTGTAGTCACAGAATATCCCAGAATCCCGCAGTCACAGAATATCCCAGAATCTCTACAGTTACAGAATATCCCAGGATCCCTGCAGTCACAGAATATCCCAGAATGCCTGCAGTCACAGAATAACCCAGAATCCCCGCAGTCACAGAATATCCCAGAATCTCTACAGTTACAGAATATCCCAGAATCCCTGCAGTCACAGAATATCCCAGAATCCCTGCAGTCACATATTATCCCAGAATCCCTGTAGTCACAGAATATCCCAGGATCTCTGCAGTCACGGAATATTCCAGGATCCCTGAATTCACAGAATATTCCAGGATCACTACCGTCACAGAATATTCCAGGATCACTGCAGTCACAGAATATCCATGAATCCCTGCAGTCACAGAATATCCCAGAATCCCTGCAGTCACAGAATATCCCAGAATCCCTGCAGTCACAGAATATCCCAGAATCCCTGCAGTCACAGAATATCCCAGAATCCCTGCAGTCACAGAATATCCCAGAATCCCTGCAATCACAGAATATCCCAGAATCTCTACAGTCACAGAATATCCCAGAATCCCTGCAGTCACAGAATATCCCAGAATCCCTGCAGTCACAGAATATCCCAGAATCCCTGCAGTCACAGAATATCCCAGAATCCCTGCAGTCACAGAATATCCCTGAATCCCTGCAGTCACAGAATATCCCAGAATCTCTACAGTCACAGAATATCCCAGAATCCCTGCAGTCACAGAATATCCCAGAATCTCTACAGTCACATATTATCCCAGAATCCCTGAAGTCACAGAATATCCCAGAATCTCTACAGTCACAGAATATCCCAGAATCCCCGCAGTCACAGAATATCCCATAATCCCTGCAGTCACAGAATATCCCAGAATCCCTGCAGTCACAGAATATCCCAGAATCCCTGCAGTCACAGAATATCCCAGAATCCCTGCAGTCACGGAATATCCCAGAATCCCTGCAGTCACAGAATATCCCAGAATCCCTGCAGTCACAGAATATCCCAGAATCCCTGCAGTCACAGAATATCCCTGAATCCCTGCAGTCACAGAATATCCCAGAATCCCTGCAGTCACAGAATATCCCAGAATCCCTGTAGTCACAGAATATCCCAGAATCCCTGCAGTCACAGAATATCCCAGAATCCCAGCAGTCACAGAATATCCCTGAATCCCTGCAGTCACAGAATATCCCAGAATCCCGGCAGTCACAGAATATCCCAGGGTCTCTGCAATCACAGAATATCGGGGAATCCCTGCAATCACAGAATATACCAGAATCCCTGCAGTCACAGAATATCCCAGAATCCCTGCAGTCACAGAATATTGCAAGATCCCAGCAGTCACAGAATATCCCAGAATCCCTGCAGTCACAGAATATACCAGAATCCCTGCAGTCAAAGAATATCCCAGAATCCCTGCAGTCACAGTATATCCCAGAATCCCTGCAGTCACAGAATATCCCAGAATCCCTGCAGTCACAGAATATCCCAGAATCCCTGCAGTCACAGAATATCCCAGAATCCTTGCAGTCACAGAATATCCCAGAATCCCTGCAGTCACAGTATATCCCAGAATCCCTGCAGTCACAGAATATCCCAGAATCCCTGCAGTCACAGAATTTCCCAGAATCTCTACAGTCACAGAATATCCCCGAATCTCTACAGTCACAGAATATCCCAGAATCCCTGCAGTCACAGAATATCCCAGAATCCCTGCAGTCACAGAATATCCCTGAATCCCTGCAGTCACAGAATATCCCAGAATCTCTACAGTCACAGAATATCCCAGAATCCCTGAAGTCACAGAATATCCCCGAATCTCTACAGTCACAGAATATCCCAGAATCCCTGCAGTCACAGTATATCCCAGAATCCCTACAGTCACAGAATATCCCAGAATCCCTGCAGTCACAGAATTTCCCAGAATCCTGTGGGAGCGGAACACAGAGCAGACGCCGCGTGTGCACCAACCCATCCGGTGATATCTTGAGACAGTGTCGGGGGGAGGAGAGCGAGGCACAGCAGTGCTTCACCGTGTCCTGCCCAGGTACAGACCTCAATGATGGATCAGATATAAAGGATTGGTGATGGCCTGACCTGTAGTCATATATCCCAGGATCCCTGCAGTCACATATTATCCCAGAATCCCTGCAGTCACATATTATCCCAGAATCCCTGCAGTCACAGAATATCCCAGAATTTCTACAGTCACAGAATATCCCAGAATCCCTGCAGTCACATATTATCCCAGAATCCCTGCAGTCACAGAATATCCCAGAATCCCTGCCGTCACAGAATATCCCAGAATCCCTTCAGTCACAGAATATCCCAGAATCACTGGTGTCACATATTATCCCAGAATCACTGCAGTCACAGAATATCCCAGAATTTCTACAGTCAAAGAATATCCCAGAAACCCTGCAGTCACAGAACATCCCAGAATCGCTGCTGTCACAGAATATCCCAGAATCCCTGCAGTCACAGAATATCCCAGAATCCCTGCAATCACAGGATATCCCAGAATCCCTGCAGTCACAGAATATCCCAGAATCCCTGCAGTCACAGAATAACCCAGAATCCCTGCAGTCACAGAATATCCCAGAATCCCTGCAGTCACAGAATATCCCAGGATCCCTGAAGTCACAGAATATTCCAGAATCCCTGCAGTCACAGAATATCCCAGAATCTCTACAGTCACAGAATATCCCAGAATCTCTACAGTCACAGAATATCCCAGAATCCCTGCAGTCACAGAATATCCCAGAATCCCTGCAGTCACAGAATATCCCTGAATCCCTGCAGTCACAGAATATCCCAGAATCTCTACAGTCACAGAATATCCCAGAATCCCTGAAGTCACAGAATATCCCCGAATCTCTACAGTCACAGAATATCCCAGAATCCCTGCAGTCACAGAATATCCCAGGATCTCTGCAGTCACAGACTATCCCAGAATCCCTGCAGTCACAGAATATCCCAGAATCCCTGCAGTCACAGAATATGCCAGAATCCCTGCAGTCACAGAATATCCCAGAATCCCTGCAGTCACAGAATAACCCAGAATACCTGCAGTCACAGAATATCCTAGAATCCCTGCAGTCACAGAATATTCCAGAATCCCTGCAGTCACAGAATATCCCAGATTCCCTGCAGTCACAGAATATCCCAGGATCCCTGAAGTCACAGAATATTCCAGAATCTTTGCAGTCACAGAACATTCCAGTATCCCTGCAGTCACAGGATATTCCAGAATCTCTAGTCACAGGATATCCCAGAATCTCTACAGTCACAGAATATCCCAGAATCCCTGCAGTCACAGAATATCCCAGAATCCCTGCAGTCATAGAATATCCCAGAATCCCTGCAGTCACAGAATATCCCAGAATCCCTGCAGTCATAGAATATCCCAGAATCCCTGCAGTCAGAGAATATCCCAAAATCTCTGCAGTCACAGAATATCCCAGAATCCCAGCAGTCACAGAATATCCCAGATTCCCAACAGTCACAGAATATCCCAGAATCCCTGCAGTCACAGAATATCCCAGAATCTTTGCAGTCACAGAATATCCCAGGATCTCTGCAGTCACAGAATATCCCAGGATCTCGGCAGTCACAAAATATTCCAGAATCACATCAGTCACAGAATATCCCAGAATCCCTGCAGTCGCAGAATATCCCAGAATCCCTGCAGTCACAGAATATCCCAGAATCCCTGCAGTCACAGAATTTCCCAGAATCCTGTGGGAGCGGAACACAGAGCAGACGCCGCGTGTGCACCAACCCATCCGGTGATATCTTGAGACAGTGTCGGGGGGAGGAGAGCGAGGCACAGCAGTGCTTCACCGTGTCCTGCCCAGGTACAGACCTCAATGATGGATCAGATGTAAAGGATTGGTGATGGTCTGAGTTGTAGTCATATATCCCAGGATCCCTGCAGTCACATATTATCCCAGAATCCCTGCAGTCACAGAATATCCCAGAATCCCTGCCGTCACAGAATATCCCAGAATCCCTTCATTCACAGAATATCCCAGAATCACTGGTGTCACATATTATCCCAGAATCACTGCAGTCACAGAATATCCCAGAATTTCTGCAGTCAAAGAATATCCCAGAAACCCTGCAGTCACAGAACATCCCAGAATCGCTGCTGTCACAGAATATCCCAGAATCCCTGCAGTCAAAGAATATCCCAGAATCCCTGCAATCACAGGATATCCCAGAATCCCTGCAGTCACAGAATATCCCAGAATCCCTGCAGTCACAGAATATCCCAGAATCCCTGCAGTCACAGAATATCCCAGAATCCCTGCAGTCACAGAATATCCCAGGATCCCTGAAGTCACAGAATATCCCAGAATCTCTACAGTTACAGAATATCCCAGGATCCCTGCAGTCACAGAATATCCCAGAATCCCTGCAGTCACAGAATATCCCAGAATCTCTACAGTCACAGAATATCCCCGAATCTCTACAGTCACAGAATATCCCAGAATCCCTGCAGTCACAGAATATCCCAGAATCCCTGCAGTCACAGAATATCCCTGAATCCCTGCAGTCACAGAATATCCTAGAATCTCTACAGTCACAGAATATCCCAGAATCCCTGAAGTCACAGAATATCCCCGAATCTCTACAGTCACATAATATCCCAGAATCCCTGCAGTGACATATTATCCCAGAATCCCTGCAGTCACATATTATCCCAGAATCCCTGAAGTCACACAATATCCCAGAATCTCTACAGTCACACAATATCCCAGAATCCCTGCAGTCACAGAATATCCCAGAATCCCTGCAGTCACAGAATATCCCAGAATCCCTGCAGTCACAGAATATCCCAGAATCTCTACAGTCACAGAATATCCCCGAATCTCTACAGTCACAGAATATCCCAGAATCCCTGCAGTCACAGAATATCCCAGAATCCCTGCAGTCACAGAATATCCCTGAATCCCTGCAGTCACAGAATATCCCAGAATCTCTACAGTCACAGAATATCCCAGAATCCCTGAAGTCACAGAATATCCCCGAATCTCTACAGTCACAGAATATCCCAGAATCCCTGCAGTCACATATTATCCCAGAATCCCTGCAGTCACATATTATCCCAGAATCCCTGAAGTCACACAATATCCCAGAATCTCTACAGTCACAGAATATCCCAGAATCCCTGCAGTCACAGAATATCCCAGAATCCCTGCAGTCACAGAATATCCCAGAATCCCTGCAGTCACAGAATATCCCAGAATCTCTACAGTCACAGAATATCCCAGAATCCCTTCAGTCACAGAATATCCCAGGATCACTGGTGTCACATATTATCCCAGAATCCCTGCAGTCACAGAATATCCCAGAATCCATGCAGTCACAGAATATCCCAGAATCCCTGCAGTCACAGAATATCCCAGAATCCCTGCAGTCACAGAATATCCCAGAATCCCTGCAGCCACAGAATTTCCCAGAATCCTGTGGGAGCGGAACACAGAGCAGACGCCTCGTGTGCACCAACCCATCCGGTGATATCCTGAGACAGTGTCGGGGGGAGGAGAGCGAGGCACAGCAGTGCTTCACCGTGTCCTGCCCAGGTACAGACCTCAATGATGGATCAGATATAAAGGATTGGTGATGGTCTGAGCTGTAGTCATATATCCCAGGATCCCTGCAGTCACATATTATCCAAGAATCCCTGCAGTCACAGAATATCCCAGAATCCCTGCCGTCACAGAATATCCCAGAATCCCTTCAGTCACAGAATATCCCAGAATCACTGGTGTCACATATTATCCCAGAATCACTGCAGTCACAGAATATCCCAGAATTTCTGCAGTCAAAGAATATCCCAGAAACCCTGCAGTCACAGAACATCCCAGAATCACTGCTGTCACAGAATATCCCAGAATCCCTGCAGTCACAGAATATCCCAGAATCCCTGCAATCACAGAATATCCCAGAATCCCTGCAGTCACAGGATATTCCAGAATCTCTAGTCACAGGCTATCCCAGAATCTCTACAGTCACAGAATATCCCAGAATCCCTGCAGTCACAGAATATCCCAGAATCCCTGCAGTCATAGAATATCCCAGAATCCCCGCAGTCACAGAATATCCCAAAATCCCTGCAGTCGCAGAATAACCCAGAATCCCAGCAGTCGCAGAATATCCCAGAATCCCCGCAGTCACAGAATATCCCAGAATCTTTGCAGTCACAGAATATCCCAGAATCCCTGCAGTCACAGAATATCCCAGAATCCCTGCAGTCACAGAATATTCCAGAATCCCTGCAGTCACAGAATATTCCAGGATCACTGCAGTCAACGAATATTCCAGGATCACTGCAGTCACAGAATATCCATGAATCCCTGCAGTCACATATTATCCCAGAATCCCTGCAGTCACAGAATATCCCAGAATCCCTGCAGTCACAGAATATCCCAGAATCCCTGCAGTCACAGAATATCCCAGAATCTCTACAGTCACAGAATATCCCAGAATCCCTGCAGTCACAGAATATCCCAGAATCCCCGCAGTCACAGAATATCCCAGAATCCCTGCAGTCACAGAATATCTCAGAATCCCTGCAATAAAAGAATATCCCAGGATCTCTGCAGTGACAGAATATCCCAGAATCTCTGCAGTCACATATTATCCCAGAATCCCTGCAGTCACAGAATATCCCAGAATCCCTGCAGTCACAGAATATCCCAGAATTCCTGCAGTCACAGAATATCCCAGAATCCCTGCAGTCACAGAATATCCCAGAATCCCTGTAGTCACAGAATATCCCAGAATCCCTTCAGTCACAGAATATCCCAGAATCCCTTCAGTCACAGAATATCCCAGAATCCCTGCAGTCACAGAATATGCCAGAATCCCTGCAGTCACAGTATATCCCAGAATCCCCGCAGTCACAGAATATCCCAGAATCCCCGCAGTCACAGAATATCCCAGAATCCCTGCAGTCACAGAATATGACAGAATCCCTGCAGTCACAGTATTTCCCAGAATCCCTGCAGTCACAGTATATCCCAGAATCCCTGCAGTCACAGAATATCCCAGAATCCCTGCAGTCACAGAATATGCCAGAATCCCCGCAGTCACAGTTTAACCCAGAATCCCTGCAGTCACAGAATATCCCAGAATCCCCGCAGTCACAGAATATCCCAGAATCCCTGCAGTCACAGAATATTCCAGGATCCCTGAAGTCACAGAACATTCCAGGATCACTGGACACTGGATCGGATATTGTGTAAGATGTTCCATGATTCCACTATGGCAGTGTTTCCCAACCAGGGTGCCTCCAGATGTTGCAAAACTACAACTCCCAGCATGCCTGGACAATCTTCAGGTGTCCAGGCATGCTGGGAGTTGTAGTTTGCAACAGCTGGAGGCACCCTGGTTGGGTAACACTGCTTTATGGTGACGGGTCGGGAAAGTTCTGACCATCTTTGTCCTGTGGGAATTTTCAGCCATTTTTTTCACAGGGTTTTCAATAGTAAATAGGTCAGGTTGTGAGAACACGCCCCTTTTCTGGATGGCCACACCCCCTTTAGGTCAGTTTGTGAGAACACGCCCCTTTTTCCGGATGGTCGCACCCCCTTTAGGTTGAGTCCTGAGAACACGCCCCTTTTCTGGATGGTCACACCACCTTTAGGTCGGGTTCTGAGAACACGCCCCTTTTCTGGATGGTCACACTCCCTTTAGGTCGGTTTTTGAGAACACGCCCCTTTTCTGGATGGTCACACACCCTTTAGGTCAGGTTTTGAGAACACGCCCCTTTTCTGGATGGTCACACCCCCTTTAGGTCAGGTTTTGAGAACACGCCCCTTTTCTGGATGGCCACACCCCCTTTAGGTCGGGTTTTGAGAACACACCCCTTTTCTGGATGGTCACACCACCTTTAGGTCGGGTCTTGAGAACACGCCCCTTTTCTGGATGGTCACACCTCCTTTAGGTCGGGTTTTGAGAACACACCCCTTTTCTGGATGGTCACACCCCCTTTAGGTCGGGTCTTGAGAACACGCCCCTTTTCTGGATGGTCACACCCCCTTTAGGTCGGGTTTTGAGAACACACCCCTTTTCTGGATGGTCACACCCCCTTTAGGTCGGGTCTTGAGAACACGCCCCTTTTCTGGATGGTCACACCCCCTTTCCAGGTTTATTCACAATAGTAAATATGTTACCATGACAACCTGATCTTGTCTCCCCAGTTGACGGCTCATGGACTCCTTGGACCACGTGGTCAAACTGCTCTGCGGACTGCAGCGGGGTGGTGATACGGCGCAGGGAGTGTACACCTCCACAGAACGGCGGGCGCCACTGCTCCGATCTGCCCGGATCTTCATCCCTGGAGATGGGTAAGAAGGAGGAGCCATGTGTGATGGGAGGGACTAATAACGAGGGCCACGTAGTAAACGCAACACGGAAACTACAACTCCCAGCATGTTGGACTATAGAGTAGTATATAGTATAGGTCAGTGTTTCCCAACCTGGGGTGCCTCCAGCTGTTTCAAATTACAACTCCCAGCATGTTGAACTATAGAGTAGTGTATAGTAGAGGTCAGTGTTTCCCCACCAGGGGTGCCTCCAGCTGTTGCAAGACTACAACTCCCAGCATGTTGGACTATATAGTATAGGTCAGTGTTTCCCAACCAGGGGTGCCTCCAGCTGTTGTAAAACTACAACTCCCAGCATGTTGGACTATATAGTAGTATATAGTATAGGTCAGTGTATCCCAACCAGGGGTGCCTCCAGCTGTTGTAAAACTACAACTCCCAGCATGTTGGACTATATAGTATAGGTCAGTGTTTCCCAACCAGGGGTGCCTCCAGCTGTTGTAAAACTACAACTCCCAGCATGTTGGACTATATAGTATAGGTCAGTGTTTCCCAACCAGGGGTGCCTCCAGCTGCTGCAAAACTACAACTCCCAGCATGCCCAAACAGCCGTTGGCTGTCCGGGCATGCTGGGAGTTGTAGTTTTGCAGCGGCTGGAGGTGCTCTGGTTGGGAAACACTAGTATAGTATGTGGTGAAACATTCCGGGAGTTGGAGGATAAATATGGTCCAGGTGGTGACTCTACCCCTTGCGTTTCCCTCTAGACACCTGTCACCAGGACCGCTGCCCGCAGCCGCCATCTTGTCCTCCAGACCTGGAATACAAACCCTGCGCCCCCTGTCCGGTGACCTGCTCTGACCTGACCAATAACCGGCTCTGCCCCGGTCATCAGCCCTGCACCTACGGTAAGAGCGGGAAAGTGGGAGGATTCTGTCATGTGACCTCCGATCTCTTTAACCCTTTCTGTGCCCATTCAGGTTGCTGGTGTCCGGATGGATATTTACTGGACAACATGAACCAATGTGTCCGGCAGGAGGAATGTCCATGTGAGGTGGAGGGGGTCACCTACTGGCCCGGGCAGATGGTTAAAGTCAACTGCCAGATCTGCACCTGTCAGGACGGCCAGATGAGGCAGTGTCGGCAAAATCCAGAATGTAACGGTCAGTATCCAAAATATTGGGGGTAGTAGTCAGTGACTAAATCCAGGGGGAGGGGGTAGGATTCTGCACAGAGAGGACAGTGTCTAGAACTGGAGGTGATGATCAGTGAGGAGGACCCTGTAGGTGATGATCAGTGAGGAGGACCCTGGAGGTGATGGTCAGTGAGGAGGATCCTGGAGGTGATGGTCAGTGAGGAGGATCCTGGAGGTGATGGTCAGTGAGGAGGATCCTGGAGGTGATGGTCAGTGAGGAGGATCCTGGAGGTGATGGTCAGTGAGGAGGATCCTGGAGGTGATGGTCAGTGAGGAGGATCCTGGAGGTGATGGTCAGTGAGGAGAATCCTGGAGGTGATGATCAGTGAGGAGGATCCTGGAGGTGATGGTCAGTGAGGAGGATCCTGGAGGTGATGGTCAGTGAGGAGGATCCTGGAGGTGATGGTCAGTGAGGAGGATCCTGGAGGTGATGGTCAGTGAGGAGGATCCTGGAGGTGATGGTCAGTGAGGAGGATCCTGGAGGTGATGGTCAGTGAGGAGGATCCTGGAGGTGATGGTCAGTGAGGAGGATCCTGGAGGTGATGGTCAGTGAGGAGGATCCTGGAGGTGATGGTCAGTGAGGAGGATCCTGGAGGTGATGGTCAGTGAGGAGGATCCTGGAGGTGATGGTCAGTGAGGAGAATCCTGGAGGTGATGATCAGTGAGGAGGATCCTGGAGGTGATGGTCAGTGAGGAGGATCCTGGAGGTGATGGTCAGTGAGGAGGATCCTGGAGGTGATGGTCAGTGAGGAGGATTCTGGAGGTGATGGTCAGTGAGGAGGATTCTGGAGGTGATGATCAGTGAGGAGGACCCTGGAGGTGATGATCAGTGAGGAGGATTCTGGAGGTGATGGTCAGTGAGGAGGATTCTGGAGGTGATGATCAGTGAGGAGGATCCTGGAAGTGATGATCAGTGAGGAGGACCCTGGAGGTGATGATCAGTGAGGAGGATCCTGGAGGTGATGGTCAGTGAGGAGGATCCTGGAGGTGATGGTCAGTGAGGAGGATCCTGGAGGTGATGGTCAGTGAGGAGGATCCTGGAGGTGATGGTCAGTGAGGAGGATCCTGGAGGTGATGGTCAGTGAGGAGGATCCTGGAGGTGATGGTCAGTGAGGAGGATCCTGGAGGTGATGGTCAGTGAGGAGGATCCTGGAGGTGATGGTCAGTGAGGAGGATCCTGGAGGTGATGGTCAGTGAGGAGGATTCTGGAGGTGATGATCAGTGAGGAGGATCCTGGAGGTGATGATCAGTGTATATATGCTACGTGTACTTGTTGTCTCTTTACAGTTCACTGTGGATGGTCCTCCTGGTCTCCCTGGGGTGAGTGTCTGGGTCCGTGTGGGGTGCAGAGTATACAATGGTCTTTTCGGAGTCCTAACAACCCCAGCAAGCATGGTAATGGGAAGCAGTGCCGAGGAATCTACCGCAAAGCGCGCAGGTAACTAAGGAGCAGGTGATATCACCACAGAGAGCCGTATTATAGCCACAACCTGAAGAGACGATTGTCTAATGATACGTCTATGTATGTGTGTGTATGTATATATATATATATATATATATATATATATATGTATGAGTGTATATATGTATGAGTGTATGTATATATGTGTATGAATGTATATGTATATGTCTGTGTGTATGTATATATGTATGAGTGTATATGTATGAGTGTATATATATGTATGAATGTATATGTATGAGTGTATATGTATATGTCTGTGTATGTATATATATGTATGAGTGTATACGTATCTGTCTGTGTGTATGTATATATGTATGAGTGTATATGTCTGTGTGTATGTATATATGTATGAGTGTATATGTATATGTCTGTGTGTATGTATATATGTATGAGTGTATATGTCTGTGTGTATGTATATATGTATGAGTGTATATGTATCTGTCTGTTTGTATGTGTATATGTATATGTCTGTGTGTATGTATATATGTATGAGTGTATACGTATATGTCTGTGTGTATGTATATATGTGTATGAGTGTATGTATATATGTATGAGTGTATACGTATATGTCTGTGTGTATGAGTGTATATATGTATGAGTGTATGTATATATGTATGAGTGTATGTATATATGTATGAGTGTATATGTATATGTCTGTGTGTATATATATATGTATGAGTGTATACGTATATGTCTGTGTGTATGTATATAGGTGTATGAGTGTATGTATATATGTATGAGTGTATATGTCTGTGTGTATGTATATATGTATGAGTGTATACGTATATGTCTGTGTGTATGTATATAGGTGTATGAGTGTATGTATATATGTATGAGTGTATATGTATATGTCTGTGTGTATGTATATATGTATGAGTGTATACGTATATGTCTGTGTGTATGTATATAGGTGTATGAGTGTATGTATATATGTATGAGTGTATATGTATATGTCTGTGTGTATGAGTGTATATATGTATGAGTGTATGTATATATGTATGAGTGTATGTATATATGTATGAGTGTATACATATCTGTCTGTGTGTATGTATATATGTATGAGTGTATACGTATATGTCTGTGTGTATGTATATAGGTGTATGAGTGTATGTATATATGTATGAGTGTATATGTATATGTCTGTGTGTATGAGTGTATATATGTATGAGTGTATGTATATATGTATGAGTGTATGTATATATGTATGAGTGCATGTATATATGTATGAGTGTATATATGTATGAGTGTATATATGTATGAGTGTATATATGTATGAGTGTATGTATATATGTATCAGTGTTTACGTATATGTCTGTGTGTATGTGTATATATATATATATGTGTATATGTATGTCTGTGTGTATGTATATATATATGAGTGTATATGTATATGTCTGTGTGTATGTATGAGTGTATGTATATATGTATGAGTGTATATGATTATGTCTGTGTGTATGTATATATGTATGAGTGTATATGTCTGTGTGTATGTATATATGTATGAGTGTATATGTCTGTGTATATATATATATGTATGAGTGTATGTATATATGTATGAGTGTATATGTATGTCTGTGTGTATGTATATATGTATGAGTGTATGTATATATATATGAGTGTATATGTATATGTCTGTGTGTATGTATGAGTGTATGTATATATGTATGAGTGTATATTTATGTCTGTGTGTATGTATATATGTATGAGTGTATGTATATATGTATGAGTGTATATGTATATGTCTGTGTGTATGTATGAGTGTATGTATATATGTATGAGTGTATATGTATATGTCTGTGTGTATGTATATATGTATGAGTGTATATGTATATGTCTGTGTGTATGTATGAGTGTATGTATATATGTATGAGTGTATATGTATATGTCTGTGTGTATGTATATATGTATGAGTGTATATGTATATGTCTGTGTGTATGTATGAGTGTATGTATATATGTATGAGTGTATATGTATATGTCTGTGTGTATGTATGAGTGTATGTATATATGTATGAGTGTATATGTATATGTCTGTGTGTATGTATATATGTATGAGTGTATATGTATATGTCTGTGTGTATGTATGAGTGTATGTATATATGTATGAGTGTATATGTATATGTCTGTGTGTATGTATATATGTATGAGTGTATATGTATATGTCTGTGTGTATGTATGAGTGTATGTATATATGTATGAGTGTATATGTATATGTCTGTGTGTATGTATGAGTGTATGTATATATGTATGAGTGTATATGTATATGTCTGTGTGTATGTATGAGTGTATGTATATATGTATGAGTGTATATGTATATGTCTGTGTTTATGTATGAGTGTATGTATATATGTATGAGTGTATATGTATATGTCTGTGTGTATGTATGAGTGTATGTATATATGTATGAGTGTATATGTATATGTCTGTGTTTATGTATGAGTGTATGTATATATGTATGAGTGTATATGTATATGTCTGTGTGTATGTATGAGTGTATGTATATATATATGAGTGTATATGTATATGTCTGTGTGTATGTATGAGTGTATGTATATATGTATGTATGAGTGTATATGTATGTGTGTATGTATATATGTATGAGTGTATATACTGTAGTCTATGAGATTTTAACATTACCCGTTTTAACCCGTCATAGCCCATTATTAATAACGAACATTATTTTGTGACTGGAGAATGAATGGCGCGCACTATTTCTCCCATCACAAAATAATGTCCGTTATTAATAATGGGCTATGATGGGTTAAAACGGGTAATGTTATAATCCCATAGACTATAATGGGATTTTGTAACAGACGCTTTTAATGGTTTTGTTAATGGGTCCTTATAACGGGTCCTTATAACGGGTCCTTATAACGGGTCCTTATAACGGGTCCTTAAAACGGGTCCTTATAACGGGTCCTTATAACGGGTCCTTAAAACGGGTCCTTATAACGGGTCCTTATAACGGGTCCTTAAAACGGGTCATTATAACGGGTCCTTATAACGGGTCATTATAACGGGTCATTATAACGGGTCATTATAACGGGTCCTTATATCGGGTCCTTAAAACGGATCCTTATAACGGGTCCTTATAACGGGTCCTTATAACGGGTCATTATAACGGGTCCTTATAACGGGTCCTTATAACGGGTCCTTATAACGGGTCCTTATAACGGGTCATTATAACGGGTCCTTATAACGGGTCCTTATAACGGGTCCTCATAACGGGTCCTTATAACGGGTCCTTATAACGGGTCCTTAAAACGGGTCATTATAACGGGGTTCTTATAATGGGTCCTTATAACGGGTCATTATAACGGGTCATTATAACGGGTCCTTATATCGGGTCCTTAAAACGGGTCCTTATAACGGGTCCTTATAACGGGTCCTTATAACGGGTCCTTATAACGCGTCCTTATAACGGGTCCTTAAAACGGGTCATTATAATGGGTCCTTATAACGGGTCCTTATAACGGGTCCTTATAACGGGTCCTTATAACGGGTCCTTATAACGGGTCCTTATAACGGGTCCTCATAACGGATCCTCATAATGGGTCCTTATAACGGGTCCTTATAACGGGTCCTTAAAACGGGTCATTATAACGGGTCCTTATAACGTGTCCTTATAACGGGTCATTATAACGGGTCATTATAACGGGTCATTATAACGGGTCCTTATATCGGGTCCTTAAAACGGGTCCTTATAACGGGTCCTTATAACGGGTCCTTATAACGGGTCCTCATAACGGATCCTCATAATGGGTCCTTATAACGGGTCATTATAACGGGTCATTATAACGGGTCATTATAACGGGTCCTTATAACGGGTCCTTATAACGGGTCATTATAACTGGTCCTTATAACGGGTCATTATAACGGGTCCTTATAACGGGTCATTATAACTGGTCCTTATAACGGGTCATTATAACGGGTCCTTATAACGGGTCCTTATAACGGGTCCTTATAACGGGTCCTTATAACGGGTCCTTATAACGCGTCCTTATAACGGGTCCTCATAACGGATCCTCATAATGGGTCCTTATAACGGGTCATTATAACGGGTCCTTATAACGGGTCCTCATAACGGATCCTCATAATGGGTCCTTATAACGGGTCCTTATAACGGGTCCTTATAACGGGTCCTTATAACGGGTCCTTATAACGGGTCATTATAACGGGTCATTATAACGGGTCCTTATAACGGGTCCTTATAACGGGTCCTTATAACGGGTCCTTATAACGGGTCCTTAAAACGGGTCATTATAATCGGTCCTTATAACGGGTCCTTATAACGGGTCCTTAAAACGGGTCCTTATAACGGGTCCTTATAACGGGTCCTTAAAACGGGTCATTATAACGGGTCCTTATAACGGGTCCTTATAACGGGTCATTATAACGGGTCATTATAACGGGTCATTATAACGGGTCCTTATATCGGGTCCTTAAAACGGATCCTTATAACGGGTCCTTATAACGGGTCCTTATAACGGGTCCTTATAACGGGTCCTTGTAACGGGTCCTTAAAACGGGTCATTATAACGGGTCCTTATAATGGGTCCTTATAACGGGTCATTATAACGGGTCATTATAACGGGTCCTTATATCGGGTCCTTAAAACGGGTCCTTATAACGGGTCCTTAAAACGGGTCATTATAATGGGTCCTTATAACGGGTCCTTATAACGGGTCCTTATAACGGGTCCTTATAACGGGTCATTATAACGGGTCATTATAACGGGTCATTATAACGGGTCCTTATAACGGGTCCTTATAACGGGTCCTTATAACGGGTCATTATAACGGGTCCTTATAACGGGTCCTTATAACGGGTCCTTGTAACGGGTCCTTAAAACGGGTCATTATAACGGGTCCTTATAATGGGTCCTTATAACGGGTCATTATAACGGGTCATTATAACGGGTCCTTATATCGGGTCCTTAAAACGGGTCCTTATAACGGGTCCTTATAACGGGTCCTTATAACGGGTCCTTATAACGCGTCCTTATAACGGGTCCTTAAAACGGGTCATTATAATGGGTCCTTATAACGGGTCCTTATAACGGGTCCTTATAACGGGTCCTTATAACGGGTCCTCATAACGGATCCTCATAATGGGTCCTTATAACGGGTCCTTATAACGGGTCCTTAAAACGGGTCATTATAACGGGTCCTTATAACGTGTCCTTATAACGGGTCATTATAACGGGTCATTATAACGGGTCCTTATATCGGGTCCTTAAAACGGGTCCTTATAACGGGTCCTTATAACGGGTCCTTATAACGGGTCCTCATAACGGATCCTCATAACTGGTCCTTATAACTGGTCCTTATAACGGGTCCTTATAACGGGTCATTATAACGGGTCATTATAACGGGTCATTATAACGGGTCCTTATAACGGGTCCTTATAACGGGTCATTATAACTGGTCCTTATAACGGGTCATTATAACGGGTCCTTATAACGGGTCATTATAACTGGTCCTTATAACGGGTCCTTATAACGGGTCCTTATAACGGGTCCTTATAACGGGTCCTTATAACGCGTCCTTATAACGGGTCCTTAAAACGGGTCATTATAATGGGTCCTTATAACGGGTCCTTATAACGGGTCCTTATAACGGGTCCTTATAACGGGTCATTATAACGGGTCATTATAACTGGTCCTTATAATGGGTCCTTATAACGGGTCCTCATAACGGATCCTCATAATGGGTCCTTATAACGGGTCATTATAACGGGTCCTTATAACGGGTCATTATAACGGGTCCTTATAACGGGTCCTTATAACGGGTCCTTATAACGGGTCATTATAACGGGTCATTATAACGGGTCCTTATAACGGGTCCTTATAACGGGTCCTTATAACGGGTCATTATAACGGGTCCTTATAACGGGTCATTATAACGGGTCCTTATAACGCGTCCTTATAACGGGTCCTTATAACGGGTCCTTATAACGGGTCATTATAACGGGTCCTTATAACGGGTCCTTATAACGGGTCCTTATAACGGGTCCTTATAACGGGTCCTCATAACGGATCCTCATAATGGGTCCTTATAACGGGTCATTATAACGGGTCCTTATAACGGGTCATTATAACGGGTCCTCATAACGGATCCTCATAACGGGTCCTTATAACGGGTCCTTATAACGGGTCCTTATAACGGGTCCTTAAAACGGGTCCTTATAACGGGTCCTTATAACGGGTCCTTAAAACGGGTCATTATAACGGGTCCTTATAACGGGTCCTTATAACGGGTCATTATAACGGGTCATTATAACGGGTCATTATAACGGGTCCTTATATCGGGTCCTTAAAACGGATCCTTATAACGGGTCCTTATAACGGGTCCTTATAACGGGTCATTATAACGGGTCCTTATAACGGGTCCTTATAACGGGTCCTTATAACGGGTCCTTAAAACGGGTCATTATAATGGGTCCTTATAACGGGTCCTTATAACGGGTCCTTATAACGGGTCATTATAACGGGTCCTTATAACGGGTCCTTATAACGGGTCCTCATAACGGGTCCTTATAACGGGTCCTTATAACGGGTCCTTAAAACGGGTCATTATAACGGGTCCTTATAATGGGTCCTTATAACGGGTCATTATAACGGGTCCTTATATCGGGTCCTTAAAACGGGTCCTTATAACGGGTCCTTATAACGGGTCCTTATAACGGGTCCTTATAACGCGTCCTTATAACGGGTCCTTAAAACGGGTCATTATAATGGGTCCTTATAACGGGTCCTTATAACGGGTCCTTATAACGGGTCCTTATAACGGGTCATTATAACGGGTCCTTATAACGGGTCATTATAACGGGTCCTCATAACGGATCCTCATAACTGGTCCTTATAACTGGTCCTTATAACGGGTCATTATAACGGGTCATTATAACGGGTCCTTATAACGGGTCATTATAACGGGTCCTTATAACGGGTCCTTATAACGGGTCATTATAACGGGTCCTTATAACGGGTCCTTATAACGGGTCCTTAAAACGGGTCCTTATAACGGGTCCTTATAACGGGTCCTTAAAACGGGTCATTATAACGGGTCCTTATAACGGGTCCTTATAACGGGTCCTTATAACGGGTCATTATAACGGGTCATTATAACGGGTCATTATAACGGGTCCTTATATCGGGTCCTTAAAACGGATCCTTATAACGGGTCCTTATAACGGGTCCTTATAACGGGTCCTTATAACGGGTCCTTATAACGGGTCCTTATAACGGGTCCTTATAACGGGTCCTTAAAACGGGTCATTATAATGGGTCCTTATAACGGGTCCTTATAACGGGTCATTATAACGGGTCCTTATAACGGGTCCTTATAACGGGTCCTCATAACGGGTCCTTATAACAGGTCCTTATAACGGGTCCTTAAAACGGGTCATTATAACGGGTCCTTATAATGGGTCCTTATAACGGGTCATTATAACGGGTCCTTATATCGGGTCCTTAAAACGGGTCCTTATAACGGGTCCTTATAACGGGTCCTTATAACGGGTCCTTATAACGCGTCCTTATAACGGGTCCTTAAAACGGGTCATTATAATGGGTCCTTATAACGGGTCCTTATAACGGGTCCTTATAACGGGTCCTTATAACGGGTCCTTATAACGGGTCCTTATAACGGGTCATTATAACGGGTCCTTATAACGGGTCCTTATAACGGGTCCTTATAACGGGTCCTTATAACGGGTCCTCATAACGGGTCCTTATAACGGGTCCTTATAACGGGTCCTTATAACGGGTCCTTATAACGGGTCCTTATAACGGGTCCTTATAACGGGTCCTTATAACGGGTCCTTAAAACGGATGAATTTACAGTGTGAAAGGGGCCTAAGAGTATTGTAAAGCCGGTTTTGCAGCAGTCTCTGGCTGAACCAGCGTCATGTGACCCCATGGACAAGAAGAGTGTGGAGAGTACTCCTGAGGACTTGTAGTGAGATTCGGGAGGATGACTGTGACACCACTGAGTGATTTGGAGGATGAGGATACAGATAAGAACATTGATCCAAGTCAAGACCTCTTTACTCTCAGGTTGTGAAGGGTCCGGTGACCCCGTCTAAAAGGTTCTGACAAGTTCTTTGTTTCTTTTTGTTACACCCGGCTGTCTGGACTGGTCAGCTGATTGCAGCACCTGTTCTGGCTCCATATAAGCTGGCAGTCTACTTCCAGTCTTTGCCTGCTAAAGAGTTTGTACTCCTAGCGAGCTTCCTACTGTTTCTGTACTATCTGGCATTTTGACCCTTTGCTCTCTGACTCTTCTCTGGTATTAGCCATTTTGGACTTTGACGTGGATTGTGGACTTTGACTTATTGTGTGAGTGTGTTCGTTTTTCTTCTGTTAGTCTGTCTGCTCCCTACTGTACCTTGACCTGTGTCTGTATTATTGTATTTTATTATTTTGGCAGTTGACTGCCCTCACTTGTCTAGGGAGGGACTGTCACCGTGGTTACAGACCCATTGCATAGGGCGGGTACATAAATAGGCAGGGATAGGGGAGTGGGAGAAAATAGTGTGCACTCCTTCCCAGCCCAATCGTGACACTAAGACTCCTTGTCTATCCACTTCACTGGTGGGGGTCACTCACAGCGCTTGGCTGTCTACTCCTTGCAAGGACCCTGCCTCTCCCACACAGCCACCTTGCTGTCTTCTGGGGGGAGTCACCAGACACTTAAATTCCTGCCCTTCCTGCTGTCTGTGTTGATTAGGCACCTGATGAGCGTGTCTGCTAGATCACCTAGGATAAAGGACTGGGAAAAACACCCTTTCATTGCCCTAAAACCTGCCTCAGATTCACAGTTTATATGTATGAGCGTATCTATGTGTGCGTGTGTGTGTATATATGTATGTATGAGTGTACGTATATATATATGTGTGTTTATATATGTGGTATACTGTATATGCGGTATGTTCTATATATTGTATACAATGTATATATGGGATATATTGTGTATATATATGGGATATATTGTATGTGTGGTATATTATATACTGGTGATCTATCAGTGTACATGTGGCCCCAGATCCCCCCCATGTCCCCTCCATCATTGGCCCCGGTTCTGCTCCCTCTTGTTTCATTCTCTGTTGATCATCAGGTGTCAGACGGCTCTGTGTGAGGCGTGTTCACACCACGGGAAAACATACAGCATAGGAGAGCGCTGGAAATCCGGGGAGTGCCACGTGTGCCAGTGTCTGCCCAACCTGACCGTCCAGTGCTCCCAGTTCTGCCAGTTGACTGGTCAGGTGTGTCCTGAGGTGAGTGCCCGCTCCTCTATATACACTGTGTGGAGAGTAGTCTTGGTCCGGGCTCATGGATTCCAGGGTCTCATCCAGACCCATTGCTGCGGGTTATAATGAGCCCAATCCGGGCAGGCGCCATCACAGACATTGGTGATAGGATGTGTTGTTCTATAGCGCCCCCTGATACCAGTGCGGTGCTGCCATAGGGATCATCTCCACTCCTAACGTATCCCCCCTCATCAGCTGTAGCCGAATTATTGAAAAGTGTTTAGGGACCACAAAGACTCCATAACTGTACAGACCAAACCTTATTGGTTACCAGCACAAAACCTCATCACCAAACAGAAGGCAAAGGATCATCTCCGAGCACAATGCCAACCCTCATCACCGAGCACAATGCCAACCCTCATCACCAAGCACAATGCCTAGCCTCATCACCGAGCACAATGCCAACCCTCATCACCGAGCACAATGCCTACCCTCATCACCGAGCACAATGCCAACCCTCATCACCGAGCACAATGCCAACCCTCATCACCAAGCACAATGCCTAGCCTCATCACCGAGCACAATGCCAACCCTCATCACCGAGCACAATGCCTACCCTCATCACCGAGCACAATGCCAACCCTCATCACCGAGCACAATGCCTAGCCTCATCACCGAGCACAATGCCAACCCTCATCACCGAGCACAATGCCTAGCCTCATCACCGAGCACAATGCCAACCCTCATCACCGAGCACAATGCCTACCCTCATCACCGAGCACAATGCCAACCCTCATCACTGAGCACAATGCCAACCCTCATCACCGAGCACAATGCCAACCCTCATCACTGAGCACAATGCCAACCCTCATCACCGAGCACAATGCCAACCCTCATCACCGAGCACAATGCCAACCCTCATCACCGAGCACAATGCCAACCCTCATCACTGAGCACAATGCCAACCCTCATCACCGAGCACAATGCCAACCCTCATCACTGAGCACAATGCCTAGCCTCATCACCGAGCACAATGCCAACCCTCATCACCGAGCAAAATGCCAACCCTCATCACCGAGCACAATGCCAACCCTCATCACCGTGCACAATGCCAACCCTCATCACCGAGCACAATGCCAACCCTCATCACCGAGCACAATGCCTAGCCTCATCACCGAGCACAATGCCAACCCTCATCACCGAGCACAATGCCAACCCTCATCACCGAGCACAATGCCAACCCTCATCACCGAGCACAATGTCAACCCTCAACACCGAGCACAATGCCTAGCCTCATCACCGAGCACAATGCCTACCCTCATCACCTAGCACAATGCCAACCCTCATCACCAAGCACAATGCCTAGCCTCATCACCGAGCACAATGCCAACCCTCATCACCGAGCACAATGCCAACCCTCATCACTGAGCACAATGCCAACCCTCATCACCGAGCACAATGCCAACCCTCATCACTGAGCACAATGCCAACCCTCATCACCGAGCACAATGCCAACCCTCATCACCGAGCACAATGCCAACCCTCATCACCGAGCACAATGCCAACCCTCATCACCGAGCACAATGCCAACCCTCATCACCGAGCACAATGCCAACCCTCATCACCAAGCACAATGCCAACCCTCATCACCGAGCACAATGTCAACCCTCATCACCGAGCACAATGCCAACCCTCATCACCAAGCACAATGCCAACCCTCATCACCGAGCACAATGCCAACCCTCATCACCAAGCACAATGCCAACCCTCATCACCGAGCACAATGCCAACCCTCATCACCGAGCACAATGCCAACCCTCATCACCGAGCACAATGCCAACCCTCATCACTGAGCACAATGCCAACCCTCATCACAGAGCACAATGCCAACCCTCATCACTGAGCACAATGCCAACCCTCATCACCGAGCACAATGCCAACCCTCATCACCGAGCACAATGCCAACCCTCATCACCGAGCACAATGCCAACCCTCATCACCGAGCACAATGTCAACCCTCAACACCGAGCACAATGCCTAGCCTCATCACCGAGCACAATGCCAACCCTCATCACCGAGCACAATGCCAACCCTCATCACCGAGCACAATGCCAACCCTCATCACCGAGCACAATGCCAACCCTCATCACCGAGCACAATGCCAACCCTCATCACCGAGCACAATGCCAACCCTCATCACCGAGCACAATGCCAACCCTCATCACCGAGCACAATGCCAACCCTCATCACCGAGCACAATGCCAACCCTCATCACCGAGCACAATGCCAACCCTCATCACCGAGCACAATGCCTACCCTCATCACCGAGCACAATGCCTACCCTCATCACCGAGCACAATGCCAACCCTCATCACCGAGCACAATGCCAACCCTCATCACCGAGCACAATGCCAACCCTCATCACCGAGCACAATGCCAACCCTCATCACCGAGCACAATGTCAACCCTCATCACCGAGCACAATGCCAACCCTCATCACCGAGCACAATGCCAACCCTCATCACCGAGCACAATGCCAACCCTCATCACCGAGCACAATGCCAACCCTCATCACCGAGCACAATGCCAACCCTCATCACCGAGCACAATGCCAACCCTCATCACCGAGCACAATGCCAACCCTCATCACCGAGCACAATGCCAACCCTCATCACCGAGCACAATGCCAACCCTCATCACCGAGCACAATGCCTAGCCTCATCACCGAGCACAATGCCAACCCTCATCACCGAGCACAATGCCTAGCCTCATCACCGAGCACAATGCCTAGCCTCATCACCGAGCACAATGCCTAGCCTCATCACCGAGCACAATGCCTAGCCTCATCACCGAGCACAATGCCAACCCTCATCACCGAGCACAATGCCAACCCTCATCACTGAGCACAATGCCAACCCTCATCACCGAGCACAATGCCAACCCTCATCACCGAGCACAATGCCTAGCGTCATCACCGAGCACAATGCCAACCCTCATCACCGAGCAAAATGCCAACCCTCATCACCGAGCAAAATGCCAACCCTCATCACCGAGCACAATGCCAAGCCTAATCACCGAGCACAATGCCTACCCTCATCACCGAGCACAATGCCTACCCTCATCACCGAGCACAATGCCAACCCTTATCACCGTGCACAATGCCAACCCTCATCACCGAGCACAATGCCAACCCTCATCATCGAGCACAATGCCAACCCTCATTACTGAGCACAATGCCAACCCTCATCACCGAGCACAATGCCAACCCTCATCACCGAGCACAATGCCAACCCTCATCACCGAGCACAATGCCAACCCTCATCACCGAGCACAATGCCAACCCTTATCACCGAGCACAATGCCTAGCCTCATCACCGAGCACAATGCCAACCCTCATCACCAAGCACAATGCCAACCCTCATCACCGAGCACAATGCCTAGCATCATCAATGAGCACAATGCCAACCCTCATCACCAAGCACAATGCCTAGCCTCATCACCGAGCACAATGCCTAGCCTCATCACCGAGCACAATGCCTAGCCTCATCACCGAGCACAATGCCTAGCCTCATCACCGAGCACAATGCCAACCCTCATCACCGAGCACAATGCCTAGCCTCATCACCGAGCACAATGCCTAGCCTCATCACCGAGCACAATGCCAACCCTCATCCCCGAGCACAATGCCTACCCTCATCACCGAGAACAATGCCTACCCTCATCACCGAGAACAATGCCTACCCTCATCACCGAGCACAATGCCTACCCTCATCACCGAGCACAATGCCTACCCTCATCACCGAGCACAATGCCTAGCCTCATCACCAATCCTCCATCCATAGGTCCAATTGTGTCAAGCCTGGCCCTCAACCCCATCCAGAACAAAGACTGTGAGCCCAGCCCTCAACCTCACCTAGAACAGAGACTGTGAGTCTGGCCCTCAACCCCATCCAGAACAGAGACTGTGAGACTGGCCCTCAACCTCACCTAGAACAGAGACTGTGAGCCCGACCCCGAACCTTACCTAGAACAGACTGTGAGCCCGGCCCTCAATACCATCCAGAACAGAGACTGTAAGCCGGCTCTCAACCCCATCCAGAACAGAGACTGTGAGCCTGGCCCTCAACTCCATCCAGAACAAAGACGGTGAGCCCAGCCCTCAACCCCATCCAGAACAGAGACTGTGAGCCCGGACCTCAACCCCATCTAGAACAGAGACTGTAAGCCCGACCCTCAACCACATCCAGAACAGAGACTGTGAGCCTGGCCCTCAACCCCATCCAGAACAGACTGTGAGCCCGGCCCTCAACCCCATCCAGAACAGAGATTGTGAGTCTGGCCCTCAACCCCATCCAGAACAGAGACTGTGAGCCCGGCCCTCAACCCCATCCAGAACAGAGACCGTGATCCCGGCCCTCTACCTCACCTAGAACAGAGACTGTGAGCCTGGCCCTCATCCCCATCCAGAACAGAGACCGTGAGCCCCGCCCTAAACCTCACCTAGAACTGAGACTGTGAGTCTGGCCCTCAACCTCACCTAGAACAGAGACTGTGAGCCCGACCCTCAACCTCACCTAGAACAGACTGTGAGCCCGGCCCTCAATACCATCCAGAACAGAGACTGTAAGCCCGGCTCTCAACCCCATCCAGAACAGAGACTGTGAGCCCGGCCCTCAACTCCATCCAGAACAAAGACAGTGAGCCCAGCCCTCAACCCCATCCAGAACAGAGACTGTGAGCCCGGACCTCAAGCCCATCCAGAACAGAAACTGCGAGCCTGGCCCTCAACCCCATCCAGAACAGACTGTGAGCCTGGCCCTCAACCCCATCCAGAACAGGGACTGTGAGCCTGGCCCTCAACCCCATCCAGAACAGGGACTGTGAGCCTGGCCCTCAACCCCATCCAGAACAGGGACTGTGAGCCTGGCCCTCAACCCCATCCAGAACAGAGACTGTGAGCCCGGCCCTCAACCCCATCTAGAACAGAGACCGTGATCCCGGCCCTCTACCTCACCTAGAACAGAGACTGTGAGCCTGGCCCTCATCCCCATCCAGAACAGAGACCGTGAGCCCAGCCCTCAACCTCACCTAGAACAGAGACTGTGAGCTCGGCCCTCAACCCCATCCAGAACAAAGACCGTGAGCCCGGCCCTCAAGCTCACCTAGAACAGAGACTTTGAGCCCGACCCTCAACCCCATCCAGAACAGAGACTGTGAGCCCGGCCCTCAACCCCATCCAGAACAGAGACCGTGAGCCTGGTGTGAGGTGAGATTTCCGAACCCATGCAAAAACCGAACCGCTCCTCCCTCAACCCCATCCAGAACAAAGACTGTGAGCCTGGCCCTAACCTCCAATACCAGTGTCTGACCTCACAAATGCTCTTCTGGATGAATGTGCTAAAATCCCCACAGACACCTCCAGAATGTTGTATAAAGTCTTCTTCGTAGAGCGGAAGGTGTTCTACCTGTATAGTAGGAGCCCCTCCATATTAATCTCTATGGGTTTAGAATGGGACGTTCTGAAGGTCCAATGTGAATGCCAATACAGTACTTGTCTCCATATAGTGTATCATTTCCTCTCATTTAGGAGTTTTTTTAATGTCACCCCATGTTTTC
This sequence comes from Hyla sarda, assembly GCF_029499605.1. Lineage (NCBI taxonomy): Eukaryota > Metazoa > Chordata > Amphibia > Anura > Hylidae > Hyla > Hyla sarda. The sequence goes on from NW_026607788.1 coordinate 107,540, forward strand.
TAGGGTCAGTATCTGGTCCAGGGATCTGGGGACACTTGCTGCTTCTGTTCTGATACAGGTCAGTCCATAGGTCATAGGTCATCACTTATCATTGTCTATGGATCCCATCATCTGTCCTCGTTACACTGAATCTTTCTATTTCCTCAGCTCCGGAAAGAACTCGATCCACCATCCCAAGTACTACAGCTCTGCCCATCATCACTGCTCCGACAGCCCTGCTCACGTACCCTACGCCTGACGGAGGAGGTCAGTAGTCATGTGACATGGTCCTTGTTATTACGGTGTCCTTGGTTCGGCACATCTTTAGGTTCTTATATCACAACTGATGGGGGGGGGGTGCAGGTCCACTCCTCTCCTCTGTATCAGATCACCGCACTGATCATGTGATGTGACAATTGGCTCCAGAGCACATGTGATCCTGAGATCTCACCAGGCTTCTCCCGCTCCTCACAGGTGATTGTTACACGCCCCTGAGGATCTCACTTCTACCTCCCAGCAGCTTCACTGCTTCCTCACATCTCACTGAACACCCACCATACACCGCCCAACTCAACCGGGTCTCTCCAGATATGGAGCTTCAGGGATGGAGCCCCCAGGAGGATGATTACCCCAATCCTCCATCCAGGTCGCCTTATCTCCAGATCAACCTGCAGCAGCCGAGGAATCTTACTGGTATGTGACTTACTGGGTCCCTCTCTTTTCTGGACAATCCCTGGTGGACGTGACAGCCATCAATGGAGCCATATATGAAGCTCATATACTTGGAGCCATGTTTAAAGCTCATATCTTCTCCTGAGGCCCCTGGGGCTCTGTGGTGTTCTCTGTGGGTTTGGTATAGATGTCTTCTGTGTAGACCATTAGGACATAAGAGGGGTGGACGATGTTATTGGGTAACACCTACAAAGTGACTTCTCATCCCAGAGTTGTATCTTTCTTATGACTTCAGTTCATCTCACATGACCGCGTGGCCCTGGGCCGATGTGTCATATGATTGGGGATGCCGTTGTCCTAGTACACTGTGAGGATTTGTGTTTTGCAGGGATTGTGGTACAAGGTGGCGGCTCCTCTGACACCTTCATCTCTAGTTTTGAAGTACAGTTCAGCTTAGAGCAGAAGATCTGGTACAATTACACAGAGATAAACAGTGACCATGAGCCGAAGACCAAGGTAAGTGCAAAAAAAGTAGAAAGGAGAGGTGGGGGAGGGTAGAGCATGGTGGGGAGCTCCCAGGGACCTCCCTCAGTATACATGGGCTTCATTCTCTTCAGTGACTTCTATTCTTCATCCACGTAGATTTTCCAGGGAAACTTTGATGGTTCCACCCCTGTAGCCGCGAGTTTTGAGGCAATGATCAGCGCTCAGTATATCCGTATCCTCCCTCATGACTATCATGGCCGAATATTCCTGCGTGTGGAGCTGCTGGGCTGCGGAGAAGGTAAAAGAACTGAGATTGAGATACGTGTGTAATGGCACACTAGTGTTACTGTCTGTGCTGCAGGATGGTGGCTCGGGGGTATCACTTCGTGACGCCAGGGCACTGTTAACCTACATGGTCTGAGGATGGGACAGCTGCTCCTGGGCCAGGCACGGGACAATAAATACACCAATGCCAGGTTATGGATAATTGGCTTTACTGAGGCAGGAGTAGATGTTACAATCCTCACAGCGCAGATTAGAGTAGAGGAGATGTAGAGTAACCCTTGGGAGCTCTGTTGACTTGCTGTGATTTGTAGTATTGTGCTCAGGATTTTAGACTTAAAGGGGTATTCCACTGCCCCAGCATTCAAAAAATGTAGTTCCGAAAGCTGGCTGCAGGGTTGTAACGTCACGGCCATGTTCCCTCAATGCAAGTCTATGGGAGGGGGCGTACGCCCCCCTCCCATAGACTTGCATTGAGGGGGCATGGTGTGATGTCATTAGGGGGCGTGGTCATGATGTATCGACCCCACAGCCCGCACCCAGCTTTCCGAGCTACATGTTCTTAATGCTGGGGCAGTGGAGTACCCCTTTAATGCTGAGGTCTCCCATGCTGACTAGGGTTCTTACTCTACACCTCCAGTGTAAGAATTATCTCTATGTGGCCCATGGTCTCACCGGGTATTATGCTCACAAGTAGGAATCTCTGACCCCTCCTGGGCGGGGAACACTTGCAGAATGGCGCGGTCGCTCGCTTGAAGATTTTCTTTAGGCTTCCCTTAGATCACCTCACACTTCTGCTGACTCTTCTCCACATTGCAGCTCACACTGAGCTCTGCACACACTAAACTGAATAGCTCCCCCCCCTACACTATATATGGCCTAGCTAGGGGGCCTCCCATTGGGCAGCCAGGATCACGTGGGTATTCGTCATACCTCCTTTTTATCCTGTACATTTCGACATGGTGCAACACAATATAAATTTACAGGAGAAGATCATAACAAATACTCAAGCATCACGTGAACAGCACCTGAAGCAATGTTTACCTGACAGGACGCCCTCCAGTACTGGAATACCACACATGAAATGTCACATGACATCATGTCCCTTAGGGGGCCACTCAGTGCAGCGCCCCGACAGGGCAGATAGTGGATTACACTCATTCAGATCACGTAATGTTCGGTCCTCCAGAGATGGTCGCTCTTTGTAGCTGCACTGATTTATGGTCGGGGATTACCCCTCCTCTCTTTACTGACCCTCCCCATTCTCCCCTTACAGTGTCCGTCAGACCCACCGCACCCTCACACCCAGGTGACCAGTGCTTGGCGGGGCAGTTCCAGTGTCACAATGGGCGCTGTGTACCTGCAGGACCTCATGGAGTCGTCTGTAATGGAATCAATGACTGTGGAGACCGATCAGATGAGATTTACTGTGGTACGTGGGGGGTCCATGTGATGGGGCAGATGGAAGGCCTCCTCCTCTAGATGATGGGGCAGAAGGAAGGCCTCCTCCTCTAGATGATGGGCAGATGGAAGGCCTCCTCCTCTAGATGATGGGCAGATGGAAGGCCTCCTCCTCTAGATGATGGGCAGATGGAAGGCCTCCTCCTCTAGATGATGGGCAGATGGAATGCCTCCTCCTCTAGATGATGGGCAGATGGAAGGCCTCCTCCTCTAGATGATGGGCAGATGGAATGCCTCCTCCTCTAGATGATGGGCAGATGGAAGGCCTCCTCCTCTAGATGATGGGCAGATGGAAGGCCTCCTCCTCTAGATGATGGGCAGATGGAATGCCTCCTCCTCTAGATGATGGGCAGATGGAAGGCCTCCTCCTCTAGATGATGGGCAGATGGAAGGCCTCCTCCTCTAGATGATGGGCAGATGGAAGGCCTCCTCCTCTAGATGATGGGCAGATGGAAGGCCTCCTCCTCTAGATGATGGGCAGATGGAAGGACTCCTCCTCTAGATGATGGGGCAGATGGAATGCCTCCTCCTCTAGATGAGGGGCAGATGGAAGGCCTCCTCCTCTAGATGATGGGCAGATGGAAGGCCTCCTCCTCTAGATGATGGGCAGATGGAAGGCCTCCTCCTCTAGATGATGGGGCAGATGGAAGGCCTTCTCCTCTAGATGATGGGGCAGATGGAAAGCTTCCTCCTCTAGATGATGGGGTAGATGGAAGGCTTCCTCCTCTAGATGATGGGGCAGATGGAAGGCCTCCTCCTCCAAATGATGGGCATATGGAAGGCCTCCTCCTCTAGATGATGGGCAGATGGAAGGCCTCCTCCTCTAGATGATGGGCAGATGGAAAGCCTCCTCCTCTAGATGATGGGCAGATGGAAGGCCTCCTCCTCTAGATGATGGGGCAGATGGAAGGCCTTGTCCTCTAGATGATGGGCAGATGGAAGGCTTCCTCCTCTAGATGATGGGGCAGATGGATGCCCTCCTCCTCTAGATGATGGGCAGATGGAAGGCCTCGTCCTCTAGATGATGGGCAGATGGAAGCCCTCCTCCTCTAGATGATGGGCAGATGGAAGGCCTCCTCCTCTAGATGATGGGGCAGATGGAAGGCCTCCTCCTCTAGATGATGGGCAGATGGAAGGCCTCCTCCTCTAGATGATGGGCAGATGGAAGGCCTCCTCCTCTAGATGATGGGGCAGATGGAAGGCCTCCTCCTCTAGATGATGGGCAGATGGAAGGCCTCCTCCTCTAGATGATGGGGCAGATGGAAGGCCTCCTCCTCTAGATGATGGGCAGATGGAAGGCCTCCTCCTCTAGATGATGGGCAGATGGAAGGCCTCCTCCTCTAGATGATGGGGCAGATGGAAGGCCTCCTCCTCTAGATGATGGGCACATGTCTGTGGGGATGGGGCCTTACATAACACTCTGAATGATACTGATGTATAGAGACCACCCATCTTTACCATTCTCTCCCGTCCCCGGTCAGGCACTGCTCCGTCCCCTCTGTCTCCAGCCAAGTGGGGCTGCCATCGCTCTCAATTCTACTGTAAAACTTCTGGGTCCTGCATTGAGGTGTCCCTGCGATGTGACGGTCACCAGGACTGCACCGATGGAGCCGATGAGGTGGGATGTGTCTCCGGGGCTCTCAGCACCACGTGGAGGTGAGGAGGAAGGGTCCGGCCTGGCAGGAGGTAAATGTGATGCCGCTTATCTCCTCTCATCCTGATTCTCTACTTTGCACAGTCCTGGGGTTAGTGCATCCAGAGCAGAAAGTCCGTCCCTAGAAGCAGGTCCCACCCCACCATCTAGACCAGGAATACCGGATACAAGCCAAGTCAGTCACGATGTCCTCCTCCTACAGACTCCTCTGTCCTCCTCCTCCTACAGACCCCCCGGTCCTCCTCCTCCAGACTCCTCTGTCCTCCTCCTCCAGACTCCTCTGTCCTCCTCATGCAGACCCCTCTGTCCTCCTCATCCAGACCCCTCTGTCCTTCTCCTCCAGACTCCTCTGTCCTTCTCCTCCAGACTCCTCTGTCCTTCTCCTCCAGACTCCCCTGTCCTCCTCCAGACTCCTCTGTCCTCCTCCTACCTCCAGACTCCTCTGTCCTCCTCCAGACTCCTCTTTCCTCCTCCTCCAGACCCCTCTGTCCTCCTCCTCCAGACCCCTCTGTCCTCCTCCAGACTCATCTGTCCTTCTCCTCCAGACTCCTCTGTCCTTCTCCTCCAGACTCATCTGTCCTCCTCCTCCAGACCCCTCTGTCCTCCTCCTCCAAACTCCTCTGTCCTCCTCCTCCAAACTCCTCTGTCCTCCTCCTCCAGACTCCTCTGTCCTCCCCCTCCAGACTTCTCTGTCCTCCTCCTCCAGACTCCTCTGTCCTCCTCCTCCAGACTCCTCTGTCCTCCTCCTCCAGACTCTTCTGTCCTCCTTCTCCAGACTCCTCTGTCCTCCTCCCTCCAGACTCCTTGTCCTCCTCCAGACTCCTCTGTCCTCCTCCTCCTACAGACTCCTCTGTCCTCCTCCTCCTACAGACCCCTCGGTCCTCCTCCTCCAGACTCCTCTGTCCTCCTCCTCCAGAATCCTCTGTCCTCCTCATGCAGACCCCTCTGTCCTCCTCCTCAGACTCCTCTGTCCTCCTCATCCAGACCCCTCTGTCCTTCTCCTCCAGACTCCTCTGTCCTTCTCCTCCAGACTCCTCTGTCCTTCTCCTCCAGACTCCTCTGTCCTCCTCCAGACTCCTCTGTCCTCCTCCTACCTCCAGACTCCTCTGTCCTCCTCCACACTCCTCTTTCCTCCTCCTCCAGACCCCTCTGTCCTCCTCCTCCAGACCCCTCTGTCCTCCTCCAGACTCATCTGTCCTTCTCCTCCAGACTCCTCTGTCCTCCTCCTCCAGACCCCTCTGTCCTCCTCCTCCAAACTCCTCTGTCCTCCTCCTCCAAACTCCTCTGTCCTCCTCCTCCAGACTCCTCTGTCCTCCCCCTCCAGACTTCTCTGTCCTCCTCCTCCAGACTCCTCTGTCCTCCTCCTCCAGACTCCTCTGTCCTCCTCCTCCAGACTCTTCTGTCCTCCTTCTCCAGACTCCTCTGTCCTCCTCCAGTCTCCTCTGTCCTCCTCCAGGCTCATCTGTCCTTCTCCTCCAGACTCCTCTGTCCTCCTCCTCCAGACCCCTCTGTCCTCCTCCTCCAAACTCCTCTGTCCTCCTCCTCCAAACTCCTCTGTCCTCCTCCTCCAGACTCCTCTGTCCTCCCCCTCCAGACTTCTCTGTCCTCCTCCTCCAGACTCCTCTGTCCTCCTCCTCCAGACTCCTCTGTCCTCCTCCTCCAGACTCTTCTGTCCTCCTTCTCCAGACTCCTCTGTCCTCCTCCCTCCAGACTCCTTGTCCTCCTCCAGACTCCTCTGTCCTCCTCCTCCCTTCAGACACCTCTGTTCTCCTCCAGACTCCTCTGTCCTCCTCTGTCCTCCTCCTCCCTCCAGACTCCTCTGTTCTCCTCCTACTTCCAGACTTCTCTGTCCTCCTCCTCCTCCTCCTCCAGACTTCTCTGTCCTCCTCCTCCTCCAGACTTCTCTGTCCTCCTCCTCTTACCTCCAGACTCCTCTGTCCTCCTCCAGACTCCTCTGTCCTCCTCCTCCAGACTCCTCTGTCCTCCTCATCCACACTCCTCTGTCCTCCTCCTCCCTCCAGACTCCTCTGTCCTCCTCCTCCAGACTCCTCTGTCCTCCTCCTCCCTCCAGACTCCTCTGTCCTCCTCCTCCCTCCAGACTCCTCTGTCCTCCTCCTCCCTCCAGACTCCTCTGTCCTCCTCCTACCTCCAGACTCCTCTGTCCTCCTCCCTCCAGACTCCTCTGTCCTCCTCCAGACTCCTCTGTCCTCCTCCTCCTACCTCCAGGCTCCTCTGTCCTCCTCCAGACTCCTCTGTCCTCCTCCTCCAGACTCCTCTGTCCTCCTCCTCCACACTCCTCTGTCCTCCTCCTCCCTCCAGACTCCTTTGTCCTCCTCCTCCAGACTCCTCTGTCCTCCTCCTCCCTCCAGACTTCTCTGTCCTCCTCCTCCTACCTCCAGACTCCTCTGTCCTCCTACCTCCAGACTCCTCTGTCCTCCTCCAGACTCCTCTGTCCTCATCCAGACTCCTCTGTCCTCCTACCTCCAGGCTCCTCTGTCCTCCTCCAGACTCCTCTGTCCTCCTCCCTCCAGACTTCTCTGTCCTCCTCCTCCTACCTCCAGACTCCTCTGTCCTCCTCCCTCCAGACTCCTCTGTCCTCCTCCAGACTCCTCTGTCCTCCTCCAGACTCCTCTGTCCTCCTACCTCCAGACTCCTCTGTCCTCCTCCAGACTCCTCTGTCCTCCTCCAGACTCCTCTGTCCTCCTCCAGACTCCTCTGTCCTCCTACCTCCAGACTCCTCTGTCCTCCTCCAGACTCCTCTGTCCTCCTACCTCCAGACTCCTCTGTCCTCCTCCAGACTCCTCTGTCCTCCTCCAGACTCCTCTGTCCTCCTACCTCCAGACTCCTCTGTCCTCATCCAGACTCCTCTGTCCTCCTACCTCCAGGCTCCTCTGTCCTCCTCCAGACTCCTCTGTCCTCCTCCTCCAGACCTCTCTAATGTATATGGGGACTTCAGGGGGTCCGTGTCTGCCATCTCCACCCCATGAGGTGCACATAGACTTGTGTCCTGTAATGGTCCACCATCTTTGTCTTCTATAATAGGTAACAGATGAGTCCCGGTTTCCAGGAGGAGAGATCTCAACCCCACCAGGTAAGTGTAAGTCATACAGCAAACCTGCAGTATAGATGGAGTGTGAGCAGGAATCCCGAATATGTCTGCACTGACAGGTGACAGGGCCCTATAGAGCCAGGACGGGTCTTACTGAGGTCCGAGCGATCAGTAGGGTCAGAACTGGGGACTGGCCCATGAGGAGGGGTGTACAGAGTCCGCTCACTTACTTTGGATTTAGTGTTGGGCTAAACTGAGGAGCTCAAGTGACCCCCAGGTCTTCACCCTTTAACCCATTAAAAGGATCTTAATATTAGGTGACTACCCTCAAAAGATAAGAAGAACGGCCAGGAGGAACCTTACTGCTCAGGAATAAAGATCAGGTGAGAACGAGAATGGACAAAATAGCTTCGGGCTGTAGAGATGTTGTCCAGGGTCATATACGTCATATATAGTGTGGGGGGGGGGGGATATAGGACATCACAGAGGATGTAATGTAACATCTGAGGCCATCTTGGTGGTCCGCGTGGTCTCCAGGGTCATATACGTCATATATAGTGTGGGGGGGGGGGGATATAGGACATCACAGAGGATGTAATGTAACATCTGAGGCCATCTTGGTGGTCTCCAGGGGGTCATATACCTCATAGTCAGATATATATATATATATATAGTGTGGG